>NW_025534679.1:157500-167392 GCF_020615455.1 Coregonus clupeaformis
TTACAGTCTTATAGCAGACATTTTGGGTCTATATTACAGTCTCATGTTGCCCTCAAATGCTCCTCGCAAGTGGGAAATACGAGGTTCCAACTGGGTTATAACCACTTGAACGACCCTCACAAGTTCGGCATTCAGTGTGTATATTACAGTCTTATAGCAGCCATTTTGTAGATATAGTAATGTACTAACTGAGGTGCGTTCAACAAGGGAAATAGTTTGCGAACGTTGGCTAATGTTAGCTAACATATTCCATTTGTTTTGTGTTAGGCACGACTGTTCGCTAACGTTAGCTAACAGTCTGAGAAGATAGTGTGCGGCGAACGTAAGTGTCTGTTTCGTGTCTTAACTGCCTCTAAAAATAATCAAGTGGCCATATAGACTTTCTACTATATTTAGTAGCAATAGCTAAGTCATTTTCAGTTTGAATATTGTCGCTAAAAGCCAGAGTAATCCTTACAAAAAGTAGCTGTTTGATGTTTCATGGTAACATTTTGAAATGTTCATTCAAATCATTCAACTGAAAGTGTTACTCTGGCAACATGTTCGCTGCAAACAGAAGCCTTGTTGAACTCGCCTCTGGTCTCGGTGGACGGCGCTTCTTCCTTGGTTGAGTCTTTCAGGTTCTCATACTCCTTCTGCATCTTGGCCGCCTCTGCCTTGGTGTTGTCATCGTCCTCTGGGGTCTTCCCTGCAACACAGACACAACAACAGTCAGTTACCACCAACCCAACTCAACCCGACTAAACCCAACCCAACTCAACCCCAACCCCACCACACCCGACCCAACCCCACCACACCCGACCCAACCCCACCAACCCCAACCCAATCCAACTCAACCCAACCCCACCACACCCAACTCAACCCAACCCCACTACATCCAACCCAACTCAACTCAACTCAACTCAACCAACCCAACCCTAACCCCACCACACCCAACTCAACCATCCCAACCCAACCCCAACCCCACCACACCCAACTCAACCATCCCAACCCAACCACACCACACCCAACTCAGCCCAACCCCACCACACCTAACCCAACACAAACTTAAAGGGGAAGTTCAGTATTACACGACCTGCCTGAGCAAAGTACCCTTACCTTAACCTTACATTTACCTTAACCTTTCCCTTAACTATACATCAAAATAAAAAACACAGAAGGGAATAATGAGAAGTACATCGACTGGGCAATATTTACCTGACACTAGTCACCGAGCCACCGTGAGGTCAATCAGGTGGAATGATATGAGGAGGACAGGTGACTGGGTGATATTTACCTGTAGGTGTGATGATGCCAGGGTTCCCCAGTGTTTTCCCCAGCTTGTTCTTGGTCTGCAGAGCGATCATAGCATCCAGGTTCTCTACAGGAGGATAGACATATAGAGGTTAGACAGGTCTCCACAACACCACTCATTCAGTACACAGTCTATATTCTCTATTTCTCCGTTCCTCTTTTTCCTTCCTTCTATTTCTCCCCTGCTCCACCTCTCTCCTCTCTTTCCACAGCACTACCCATTATTTCCTATCTTCTCTATTTCTGTTCCTCTCTGTCTTTCCTATCTCTTCTACACTCCCATTTCTCTACCGTTCCCTCTCTCTTTCCTCCTTTTCATTCCAGAACACCACTCATTATACTATGAGGGTCCTGATTCCAGAACACCACTCATTATACTATGAGGGTCCTGATTCCAAGAAAACCGCTCATTATACTATGAGGGTCCTGATTCCAGAACACCACTCATTATACTATGAGGGTCCTGATTCCAGAACACCACTCATTATACAATGAGGATCCTGATTCCAGAACACCCCTCATTATACTATGAGGGTCCTGATTCCAGAACATCACTCATTATACTATGAGGGTCCTGATTCCAGAAACCCGCTCATTATACTATGAGGGTCCTGATTCCAGAACACTGCTCATTATACTATGAGGGACCTGATTCCAGAACACCGCTCATTATACTATGAGGGAGGGTCCTGATTCATCTCTTCAACAGACACTCCACGTCTAGTAACCAGCTGAACTGTCCAGTTGATACTAAATACAGCTGTTCTGTGAAACGGCCAGCTCTCTCGCTCTCGCTCTCGCTCTCTCTCTCTCTCTCTCTCTCTCTCTCTCTCTCTACTGTAGAGATGGCTCTGTGTCACAGCCCCCGTGTCCTGCTGTTAGTGACCTTTACCCCCCCCCTCTCTATCTTTCTCTCTCTCCTTTATCTCCCTAAGGCAGATCAGTTGTGTGTAACAGAGGTGACTCATCCCTATCCACAATCACGGGTCACTGCGGACACAATGGCCCGTTGCCTGGCAACCCATAATTCCATCCCCACGTCTCCACGGAACCTAAACATAATGTCGTCGGGGTTGCCAAGGAAACCCCCGTCTATTACGTAATGTATTCAATTTGGTCTTTATTATCAGTGTGTGTTATCTTTGTCCTGCTGTCTAAACGACACTAGTCACCGAGCCACCGTCAAGTCAATCAGCTGGAAGGATATGAAAAGGACACGTCACTCAATAGCAACGCACATAGATACACCGCAACATGACGCACCAGGGTAAAGTAGAGCCATATATAGCTGGAGATCTCAATACATGACTCTGGAGATTGTCTAACTAACATTACCGGTGTAATGTATGTAGGTGTCTCTAAAAGGGTCTCCAGAAATGTTGTGATGACAATAAATGAGGTGTTATCTGCTTTGTAGGGTATTGGTGATGTTGGTGTTGTGTGAGGTTCTCAGCAGGAAGCACAGCGCAGGAGATCAATAGGTCAATAACTGATCAGAGGTTATTACCGGAAGTATTGATTGGTTGTGTTAAATGTTGTATGTATGGACCTGGGTGGCTGGGATCTGTTATTGTGGTGGGGCACGCAACACACACACACACACACACACACACACACACACACACACACACACACACACACACACAAATAGACACAAAAACATTCTCTCTCTGTTTCTCTCTACACAATCACTACTCCAGCACAACAGAATATCTAAAAAGGTTCCACTGCCTATCATTTCAAATCAATGACAGAAAACTTAAATACCTGTCTGTGTGTCTGCCTGCCTACCTGTCTGTCTGTCTGTTTGTCTGTCGGTTACTCACACTCAGCCAAAATTTCACAGAAAGATAAGAAAAAGATGCAAACAGAACATCACAGTGTGTGTGTGTGTGTGTGTGTGTGTGTGTGTGTGTGTGTGTGTGTGTGTGTGTGTGTGTGTGTGACCCTCATAAATCTGTAAAAGCGAGGGTCGTTCCTGTGACATTTATCTGTCTGAACAGAGGCACTATGCTCCACTGCACAAACAGATAACACACACACACACACCCACTACCACCACCAACAGTCAAGTCACATCCTGGATATAAACTGTGACATAGATAATAATCTCTGATATATAGATGATTAACTGATATGTGTTTTACCAAGGTAGTATATAGATGTTATTATATAGATAATAATCTGTTTTACCAAGATAGGAGACTCCCTCTTCAGGTGTGATGGTTCCATATTTCACCATCATCTTGACAAAGTCAATCAGAGTCTTCATGATAGTGATCAGAGTCTCTCTCTCCTGGGCGTCTTGTTCTGGAAACATCACACACACACACACACACACACACACACACACACACACACACACACACACACACACACACACACACACACACACAGGTGTGTTTGTTTGTGTGTGCATGTGGTGTTTGTGTGTGAGAGAGAGCTGGCATGCTTGGGTATGTTTGTGTGTGTATGTGTGCATGTGTGTGTATGTGTGTGTGTGTGTGTGCATGTGTGTGTGTGTGTGTGTGTGTGTGTGTGTATCTGTATTCCTACCTGAGTCTAAACTCTTTAGCAGATGGTAGAAGTTGGGGAAGTACTGAAGGTCCTGAAGACCATCCTCTGGGCTCAACTCATTTCCCTCATTTCTCTCTCCCTCGCTCCTCTCCTCCTCCTCCCGTTCTCCCTCGCTCCTCTCCTCCTCCTCCCGTTCTCCCTCGTTAACTCTATCCCAGGTGTTATCCACTGTGTCATCAATGGCCGCCTGATCTTCATCATCTTCTTCATCGTACCGACGGTTGGGGGACCCAGTAACATCCTGGGAGGAGAGAGGAAGAGAGTTAGACAGCATCATCATCACCGTCACCATCACCACCGTCACCATCACCATCACCATCGTCACCATCACCATACCAGTGTCTGATGGGAGGCATTCTGAGAATCGAAAAATTCTCAAATGTTGTGCAACTAAATTGGCCTTGTATTTAATTGAATTTAGCCTTATCCCAGATCGTACCATGCTAGCGTCGGGATTATCGTCATCCTGGTCACCCCGGGTTATGGGATAGTCCACTCCCAGGTCCTCGATCTCATTGTTCTTTGCGTTCTTCGTGATGAGGTCCTGAAGAGCCTCGGCTACCTCGTATTCCAGACTGTCTGCCTGGCTGTCTGTTATCTGGTGGAGGAAAGGAGGTTGAGAGGGAGGGATCGAGAGAGCGAGAGCAGGAGAGGGAAAGAAAGATAGAGAGAGAGCAGAGAAAGAGAGAGCGAGAGAGAGAGAGAAAGCAGAGAGAGAGAGAGAGAGAGAGAGAGAGAGAGAGAGAGAGCAAGCTCTTCAGTAAGTGCATCACTCACTATAAGAGGGGGATTCCATGAATCAACCCCACTGTGAACTGTTAATCACAGTCTCTGATTCACACAACTACACACATACACCAGAAACAGGCTGGCCATAGGGAAGTTCAGGCAAATGCCAGATGGGCTCGTCCATCTTTAGCCCAGTGGGCTGGTCTAAATTGGGTTTTGTTTTGGCAGAATTATCATTATTTGACCAATAATGGGGGCCTTGAGGGAAACAATGGGCTGTGTTAGTAATGCCCAGGCCGATTTATGGTCCCGGTCCGTCCCTGACTTACAGTGTCCATCAGGGTTGGGATCATGAAATGTTTTATTCAGTCAATTCAGGCAGTAAAATAAACATTTAATTCCAATTCCAATTTTTCTCAATGCTTCCCTATGAGATTTTTGTTTTACATTTGAATTTCAGTTTACTTCCTGAACTGACTGAATTGAAAAGTAATTGATCCCAAACCTGATGTCCATTTGAGGGAAGGCCAGAAACATTGACTATCACACAAGAACGTTTTGGGAGCCATTTCTGTCTTCTGTTTTTGCCAGACAGCTGGACCTACCAGGCCCAGTTTGAGCAGCTTGGAGACAATCCTGTCAAACACCCCTCTGTCGTCCTCCTCGTAGATCTTAGTAGCGATCTTCTGGACGATGTCTTCAGCCGTTAGAGGGGTACCATCCACCTGCCTGAAGCTCTCTGGGTCATCTGCAATCACAACCAAGGACACGACAATATAAAAACACCTATGTGGTTGTGTGTTTGAGTTTGTGTGTGTGTGTCCCACTGGGTGCAACACAGATCTGTCAGTTATGAATGAGCTGCAGGCTCCTCTCCTCTCCTCTCCTCTCCTCTCCTCTCCTCTCCTCTCCTCTCCTCTCCTCTCCTCTCCTCTCCTCTCCTCTCCTCTCCTCTCCTAAATCTTTCTGTGCTCACTAGGTTTATCCCTGTGCCAGTATGACTCTTATGTAACAAACTAAAACGCTGAGACTTAAGGCTGTATGTAGCAGTAGCAGACCAGGAGACAGATGGCCAGCACACACACACACACACACACACACACACACACACACACACATTGCAAATTGTCCAACAGCAACAACTCTCGAGTTATGAAACTGAAAATAACTCAACCAGGTTTAGCTGAATCGTCACTACGTTAACATCACAGTACTTGTTTTCCTCTGCCTCTAAATAATATAAGAGAAGGGGTGTATCTGAGCCATATAGACCCCATACAGAGAGGATGTGTTGTGTGATCATACACAACAAAACAAGCTAAACTAGGTAGAACTCAACACTCAACAGTACATGTTCATAACAGTTCACTACAGGTCATTCTCTTTCTTTAGATCAAATAAAAGATGTGCCTCCAGGCTGATCTACTGAGAATACGGTATTCAGGCTGATCTACTGAGAACACGGTATCCAGGCTGATCTACTGAGAATACGGTATCCAGACTGATCTACTGAGAATACGGTATCCAGGCTGATCTACTGAGAATATGGTATCCAGGTTGATCTACTGAGAATATGGTATAACTGATGAGGTGCCTTAGTTTCAGAGCCAACAGCAGTACAGTACAGTAGAGTAGAGTACAGTACAGTAGAGTACAGTAGAGTACAATAGAGTAGAGTAGAGTAGAGTACAGTACAGTACAGTACAGTACAGTAGAGTACAATACAATACAGTAGAGTAGAGTAGAGTAGAGTAGAGTAGAGTACAGTAGAGTAGAGTACAGTACAGTACAGTACAGTACAGTACAGTAGAGTACAATACAGTAGAGTACAGTACAGTAGAGTAGAGTAGAGTACAGTAGAGTACAGTAGAGTACAGTACATTAGAGTACAGTAGAGTACATATGAGGCTATTTTTTCATACACTAAGAATATAACCTTGACCCAGATCCTGAGAGGAGAGAGACTTGGGGTCAGACCATAATGTCTCTATTCCCTTTATAGTGCACTACTCTTGACTAGGGTTCATACAGCTCTTGTCAAAAGTAGTGCACTACATAGGAAATAGGGTGCCATTTGGGACGCAACCCATCAGCTCCTCTGAGAGGATCAAGAGGGGCCCCCTGATTGAATACTTCACATAAATCCTTCCATATTGATTCCATTCTTTGAAGTGATCTGATCTGACATGACTGGATAGGTGAAAACCATGTATTGGGGCCTGTGCATTCACCTGTCCGACCATGTTAGATCAGTGATTAGGTGAAGGAAGGGAAGAAGGAAGGAAGGATTCAAGACGTATTTGAACAATGCCCTTCTTTTCTGTATGGTACCTGACATTTGACCCCAAGTCTAAAACAGTAGTTAACTGCTTCCCCGGAACTAGGTCGAGATTAAATACTGAGTCTGTGAGAGACGGGCTGTGTCCCCTATTTTATACACTAGTAGTGCACTATATAGGGGATAGGGTGCCATTTGGGAGGTACTAAGTGTCTATAGTCTCCTGTAGCGATGGAGGAAGAGGATTTAAGGCTTGTAGCTTAGCCTTAGCACTTCCACTGTCTCAGCCAACAGCCTGGGGAGAGATAATCCTCTCTCTCTCTCTCTCTCACTCTCTCACAGCAGCGCAGGGCCTCAGACCTGACCTCACTATAGAGGGATCAGACACAGGGAAGAGCCCTATCAGACACACAGGCTCAGAGCCAACAGGCCCAGACAGGACAGGAAAAAAGACAAAGACAGGGACCCTTTGTCTACCTGGAACCACCAGAACAGCTTTGTTTAGAAACATTCAGATTTGGTCTATAGGTCAACCATAGTTATATACAGTAAAGAGTCAGTCCAAGAGTCTGTCCAAGAGGCCATTAATGTAACATTCGGTCTGGTTAGGGACAGAAGACAAAGTCAAATACCCCTAATAGGTTCCCAATATAGTCTAATAGCCCACTGAGCTTAAAGGCATAACCTTGCGGAGATAATGATAGTCGTACTTGCTGTAGTACATTCATAAACAGACTAAACTAGATACCTTGGTACTTACTGTAGAATAAACAGACTAAACTAGATACCTTGGTACTTGCTGTAGAATAAACAGACTAAACTAGATACCTTGGTACTTGCTGTAGAATAAACAGACTAAACTAGATACCACAGACAAACTAATGTCAATTTTAAACAGACTAAACTAGATACCTTGGTACTTGCTGTAGAATAAACAGACTAAACTAGATACCTTGGTACTTGCTGTAGAATAAACAGACTAAACTAGATACCTTGGTACTTGCTGTAGAATAAACAGACTAAACTAGATACCTTGGTACTTGCTGTTTTCCATCTTGGTTGAGTCATAGTCTTCGGCTAGCCGGCGGTTCTTGGTGGAATCTGATTCATCTGGGAAGTAAGGCTCCTCCTCCAGGCTCTCTCTGACTGGTGTCTCATTGGTCTCTTTTGACCTTTGACCTTCGGCCAGGGACTTGAGCAGAGTGAAGTCATCGTTCTCTTGCTCTGGCTCCGCCTCCTTCACCTCTTTAGGCTCCGCAGCAGATTTGGTGTCTGAGGGGGAGAGGGAAATATTTAAGAAGCTATACGAAGCTTCTGCCTCTGGGGTTGCTCCTCTTGAGCCAAAAGGAGTCCATTCTATGGAGAGAAATATTGTCCAGAAAGGGCACACCTACCCTCACCCATACATTGTTAGCCTAAAACTGAGGATTTGTGTGTTTTCATCAACTAAACTTCCATAGTGTGTCTTTAAATAGAGAAGCCAGCAGCCAAACCACCTTGTATCACTCTGCTGGCTTTCCTCTGCAGCTAAGCAGGGTTGGGCCTTGCTGGCTTTCCTCTGCAGCTAAGCAGGGTTGGGCCTGGCTGGCTTTCCTCTGCAGCTAAGCAGGGTTGGGCCTGGCTGGCTTTCCTCTGCAGCTAAGCAGGGTTGGGCCTGGCTGGCTTTCCTCTGCAGCTAAGCAGGGTTGGGCCTGGCTGGCTTTCCTCTGCAGCTAAGCAGGGTTGGGCCTGGCTGGCTTTCCTCTGCAGCTAAGCAGGGTTGGGCCTGGCTGGCTTTCCTCTGCAGCTAAGCAGGGTTGGGCCTGGCTGGCTTTCCTCTGCAGCTAAGCAGGGTTGGGCCTGGCTGGCTTTCCTCTGCAGCTAAGCAGGGTTGGGCCTGGCTGGCTTTCCTCTGCAGCTAAACAGGGTTGGGCCTGGCTGGCTTTCCTCTGCAGCTAAGCAGGGTTGGGCCTGGCTGGCTTTCCTCTGCAGCTAGCAGGGTTGGGCCTTGCTGGCTTTCCTCTGCAGCTAAGCAGGGTTGGGCCTGGCTGGCTTTCCTCTGCAGCTAAGCAGGGTTGGGCCTGGCTGGCTTTCCTCTGCAGCTAAGCAGGGTTGGGCCTGGCTGGCTTTCCTCTGCAGCTAAGCAGGGTTGGGCCTGGCTGGCTTTCCTCTGCAGCTAAGCAGGGTTGGGCCTGGCTGGCTTTCCTCTGCAGCTAAACAGGGTTGGGCCTGGTCAACCCCTAGATGGGAGACCACAAGGACTAGTGAAATTCAGGGTCCATATTCATAAAACATCTGGGAATAGGAGTGCTGATCTAGGATCAGTTTTGCCTTTTAGATTATAATCAATATCTCTGTGAAATGTCAATGAAGCACTGAGCGTATACCAAGCTTTTTATTTTCAGCCTTTTACATTCAATTCAGCTTGTGGCTAATTTTGCTTTTTGTGACCGGTGAAAACAACTTTCAAGAAGATGACCACAAATTACAAAATACTACCTGCCCCACAGTTTGGGAACCACTGTGTTAGAGAAAGACCCCACTGAACGATTAAAATAATAATATTTGTATTGGTAAAATTAATGTAATTAATTTAACATAAGGAAGTTAAATTTGATCAGCAAAGTGCGTTTTCACCAACTCTGGGCTGAGTGGGTGGACACCCTAAACAGTACAGAACAGTTAAAGGCAAGAACAACACCAGACCATACTGCATTATATTGAAAAATAAGATAAAACAGTTATATATTGTGAAGACACCAAGAGACAACAAAAATATTTCTGACACACTATTCACATATACTGTACATATTCAAATGTATGTAATAACAATACTGATTGATTGGCTGTGAAGTATCCGCTTACCTGCAGACTCCACTGCAGCTTTCACATCATCTGCCTCTGCAATCTGTGGAAAAGAACATAAACAGTGTAAACATTGATTTATTTGTTTACTTTTGCTCCAGTCTGGTTTGATATGACGTTGTTGACGTTTGAGAACTCTCCCCTCCATAAAGTCTATTTGACATAATATTA
>NW_025534680.1:0-70000 GCF_020615455.1 Coregonus clupeaformis
TGTCGTTGGTGTAGTGGTCTTGACCGTTTACTGCCGCCATGTGGTCAATTTTCTCAAAGAAATCCAGAACTTGTCCCTGTTTTCCATCTTGGTGTTGTCAAAAACATGGTACCTTCCACCACACTGCTCCATAAGTCTCTTGAGGTCCGTCTGTCCTTCATTACATACTGCTTAATGCCACCTTCACCCAACTCATCCCCATGGGTGAAGAGGATCATGGTATACCGTTAGCTTCTTCTCCAAATAACGCCTGATTTTCTTTACTACGTTCTGTTCCTCCTTTGTGAAAGGCCCCACGTTCATGACCAATACGATTGCATGGGGACCAGGTGACGTCATGTTGATACATTTACTGATCTCTGTCCTCAAGTAACTGTCAGAGTGGCTTGTGTCAAATAATCCTGGTGTGTCCACTAGCCAGACCTGCCTCCCTGCCATCTCTTCTGTCTCCTTACAACACTCCTTAGTTACAGAAGAGCCAGATTTGGCATCTCTAAAAGCTCTCCTCCCCAGAATGGTGTTTCCTGAAGAGCTTTTTCCAGCGCCAGTCTTCCCCACCAGCACAATCCTGGACACTACAGGAGAGAACAGAGAAGGGAGAAAATATGAAAAATGTCACGTCATGGTTTGCAATCACATAAGCAAGTCTTGCTGTTGTGTATTTAAAACACTACTTAGTAATGGGTCTCCCATAACAAATGTAAATTGAGATAAATAATCATTCCTCTTCACTTCTGGCTGCCAACTTGAAATGTGGATAATCAACGCACAACAAATATGACTTTGAAAAAATGTTTTATTGTTCAACTTACTGTTTGGAGGATAATCCATGGAGTTTCTTTTTCTACCCAGAGTCTGTTTGTCTGTGTCTTCATCCTTCTTCACTATATAAAGACACATTGAAGTCACCATCACATTAAATACTGCATGATGATTCAATCTTATTCTCTGTTATACACTTATGTCCATGTGAATGTAAAACCATGTACCGGAGCGCCAAGTCTAGGTCCAAAAGGCATCTTAACAGCTTCTACCCCCAAGCCATAAGACTCCTGAACAGCTAATCATGGCTACCCCGACTATTTGCATGTGATTTGATTTTGATGAAAGTCTGAAATAAAATGTAAACATCACACTGGAAATGAGTTTTGCATATGCTACTTCACATAAAGTTACAAACCTGCATTGATACTGCCTGGGTTTTATAACAAATAACTTCAATCTGCATTGGTGTGGTTATTCATTCCCACTGGGCTGTCTAACTAATAGAAAAACTGTAGCCAAGATAGGGATGGAATATATTCATACTCCCAAGATGAAAAACACCCATTGTTGTACTACTTCATGTAATTACACACTTTTTCAGAGCACCTTAAATGAAAGTGAAAGTAGAATGGCATGGGAGGACACGATGTTATATAAGTAAACTGAGGTGCTCAAAACCATCTTTAGATGTTCACAACAATAGCTAGTAACCGGGTATGTCTACTGTTTGAATCAATAAACTTGGTCAATTTACAGGGTTTTGTTGTGCTTGATGAAGCCATTTGTCCGTGTTTCTTTTCCCTGTACCGTCTCCTACGTTCACGATCACCTCCCCTCTGCTGTTCAGTCTAAGCCACTCCCATTTGGAGGGAGGAAGTAGAACTAGAGATGAAGGGGTTAGCATGAAACAGTCACCCTTCAATACATCCTAAACCAGGCCATAGTTATGGACTATTATCAAGGACTAGGAAACGGACAACTTATATTTTCTTTAATAAACTAGAAGATATATAGTTTCTGTACCTATTCATGCAATGCTGCCAAACCTTGTTCAAGATTGCAGCTTTGAAGGTAGCCTTGATATAAAGACTAGCTAACAACAGTAAAGTAAATGATTGACGGAGTTATCGCTCAAAGGGAACATACTTTATTAGCTTGTTATTTACACAGTCTACATAAATGGAAGGTACAAGGGAGTCTATATGGTACAGTATGACTCAATGTACACATAGGATAATACAATGGTATATAAGCATTTCATCTGTATAACATCTACATCAGATCATTGAAATCAATCATTACGGTACCACATTAAACAAGTCAGATTTTTAACTAATCATTTATACATATGTTTTACAGTGTCAACACCTGCTAAATGGCTACTGGTGTATAATGTGGTCCACATGGGTCTACATGGGAGAGAGAGAGAGGAAGAGGAGGGGTGGAGGGAGACAGAGGGAGGAAACGTTTTGTACAGCGATTACAGTCTGAATTTCCACTGCTGTTTCACTGACAGAACAAAGGTTGTTATGAAGATCTCTACTGACATCTACAGGTTGAGAAACAGAAGGAAGGAAGACTGCATAATATGTCATATAATGTTTTATTATTATTATTTGAAAGTGTGTGCTTAGGTGAGGATCTGTCAGCTGGTCGGCATCTCTAGGGTCAGTTAGCTGTATGTTATATATGCAATAAGAAGATTTCTCAGAAACAATTTACATCTTTTGGAGGAATATTTAAGACTAGAATAGAATTTTGTACACAGTCCAGAATACAAGGTTCAAACTGCTATTCAGGAAGGAAGGGGTTAAATTAAGGGGAAAATACTAAATCACATTACAGCTGTGAGTATGAGATGAGATGTTAGTTTCCATACCTGTCCATGTACTGCTGGTATATTGAAGTCATATCACTGACACAAATCACCTTACATCCCAATTAGCGATTCTGCACCTAGTCATGATTTGCAGAAGGTTGTTGGTTCGAATCCCAGTGCTGACACTGTACTGCTACCAGCCTCTCGTGTGTCATATAAGGAGGGTTAGGAATTGAAGAATACACATTTCCATTTTTATTATTAGATGGACAATAAAGTTCCAAATATATTATATTCTATGTTTGTGAAGGTAGAGCAGACACCTGGGGACATTCACCTTGAATACCAATATCTGAGCTGCTGTTCCTGATTGACCCAATTCTAACTCTGTGTTGTGTTCTATTATTTCCACAAGATGGCAGCTCTGATGTGTTTTACTGCATTATCTGAGGCATGCATATTAATGTCTCTGTGTGAGAACGAAGAACCTGTTTTTCTAATGTCCGAAACAGTATCATTATTAGTCCCACATACTTCACATATTTTAATACATTTTATCTCCAGATCAGAACTCTGCCATTAACATCAAGATCAGATCAGATCAGATGTTATGGTAAATGGTGTCTCTCAGCAGTGGAGATAAATGATGCATACCTTGCATTCAACATCATTGGCTATCAGCCTGTTAGTACTGTTTGTCCTCTCTTGGGCCATAAATATATAAATCATATAAACACTTTGATAGTGAGCACATAATAAACCACAAACACATCAGGTGAGGACAAGGTTTCAATAACAATCATAGTCACAGGTTCACATGAGGTCATACATTTATATCTGATGTCTACATCTTTTTGTACAAGCTTACATTTCCACGTATTTCAATGTTGACATTCAACAAATGGGACAGGCATTTGAGAGAAGTGAGGCATATAAAGTACATTTTTAAAGGTGTACATGACTTTAACAAGTTGTCCCTGCTAAGATGTGAAAAGGGTGGTATGCAGCTCATCATTTTCCGAATTCCATAAAATGTTGTACATGCCGTCCAAAATGACAAACTTGTTTTTATAGAGTAATGAACCTGGATAGATATGATTCTTGGCATTGTTAAGAACAGAAAAAACTGCAAAGTTTAGTTTAGTTCATTTCAAGATCTTAAAATGACCTGTTGTTTGAAATACTGGCCATTACCAGCTATGCAACATGACTGCAGTATTCAACACCCCACTCACATGCAGACCAAATCATTACATTTGGTAATAGGGGACCAGCACCAACAGTTCTTGGTCTATAAACAGAGTATGTGTGGAAGGAGTGTTTTGATGTTATAGACAGATTAAGAATGAGATGGTAGACTGTAGAAAAGTGAACACCAAAGACAGGGTGGCAGGTAGACTAGCAGTTAGAGCGTTGGGCCAGCAACCTGAGCTGTCAAGGTGAAACATCTGTCCATGTGTCCTTGACCAAGGCCCTTGACCCTAATTTGACCCTGTAAAACAACGCATTTCACTGCACCTCTCTGGTGTATGTGACAATAAAACATATTTTTTTGTTGGTAACACTTCCTATGAATAGCCTTTTCATAATGCATTATAAGCTCATTTATTAACTCCTTATGAGCTATGCATAATACATTGTAATGCACAGTTTATGCACTAATAACTGCTCACAAACATTTAGCAGTTCATAGAGCATTATAACCAAGACTGTAAAATGCCATATGAAGCTAAATGTTATACTGGCCAATATGAAATAGAGAATGATATGTACTCATCAAGGGGTAATCTCTATGTACTCTCCTCACACACACGTATCTCTGTCTTGTACACCCTCTTAACACCATTTTCCAAAAGGGTATTTTAATACAGAATGACGTCATTATGAAGAGGTTATTCATAGGAAGATGCATACCAATCTACTATCCATGTTCTAACCGACTGCCCAATCAGAGCTCCTCCCATTTAGAGAGACAGGAAGTGGAGCTGTAATTTAGAAGTGCATCACAGGGAAATAACAGCTTTTTTCTAGTCTTTGAATTGTTTTCTTAACGCCATCACACCAACTCCTCCCAACAGCCCTGATAATCCTCCTAACACCACTCCTCCTCCTGGGCCAACTAACCTTCCTGTCAATCCACCAACTGCTGCTGCTCCTATGAAACCCATTGCTATTCCAACTGATTTCCCAGTCTGGATCTCAGTGGCTATAGTAGACCTTCCAACCCGTCTTAAAATCTGTCCCAAGGCTATGTCTATAAGTGTGTATGATCCAGCTCCCATTGCCTCAGCAAACACCCCTATAAGAGAACCCCATATGAACTCTGTTACATTCACAGGGCTTTTGCTCCACACACAATTGCCCCCCATGGCCACTGCAACTAAAGCACTGATCAGATAGAAATGCTTTGGTTTCATATATAAAATGGACAGAATCGCTGCCCCGCACTGTGCTTTTTTCTCTTGAGATTCTCTCTCTCTCTCTACGTACTCTATCCTCTGTCTCTCTTCTTCATGTCTTTTAACTTCCTTGTCCTCTATCTCTCTCCATTCTCTATCCTCTGTCTCTCTTCTCACCTTCTCTCTCAATCTCTTGTGTTCTTCTCTTTTCCTCTCTTCCTCCCTGCGACTCTCCTCTTCCATCAACTCAATCTCTTCTCTAGTCTTTCTTTCTGCCTCCTGCAGCATGTCACGTGTGTAACAGCTACCTTCATTCACATTCATCATGATGAGAATCTTTTCCAGCAGCCCAGTCACCTGCTTTTTATTGGCTCTGTCTTTGTTGTTAAGGACATGATATCTCCAACCACGCTCTTCAATGAGCTCAGACAACTTAACATTTTTCTCTACTAGTTCCTCTATTGTTCTGTTGTTCAGCTTGTCTCCATGAGTAAAGACAATGATTGTGTAGTTTGAAGCTACTTCACCAAAACATTTCTCAAATAGAGCGACTACATCTGTCTCCTGCTCAGTGAAAGTATCAAGAGTTAGAACAAAGATAAATGCATGGGGTCCAGGGTTAGACAGATGAATACATCTCTCTATCTCTGAACTCAGACCCTCCTGTGTGTGTGTTGCATAGAAGAAGTCTGGAGTATCAACCACACTGACTCTAATCCCTCCAATCAGAACAGTTCTCTCTTCACATGTCATGGTAACTGAGGAAAAGTCCAAAGCTGAGTGAAACACTTCCTGACCCAGAATGGTGTTTCCTGTTGCACTCTTCCCCACTCCAGTTTTGCCAAGCAGCACAGTCCTGACATCACGAGGATGAGGTGCCGTAGTGAATCCAGGTCTGTCCATTATCGATTGTTGAAGGCTACTAACCACCCGTCCTGTTAATCATAGACAACAATGTGTCAAACTAATGTCTCTGTGAAAGTCAGAATAGGGTGCATTTGCACCTGTTTGTTCAATAGCGATTAAGACAATAAAAACTAAGTTAAAACATGACATGAATTATAGTGTAACGGGGCCTAATCTTTGTCTTTATTAACATAACTGTTATAGCATATTCATTTTTAATTTGACTTCTTGTTTTACCATTTTGCGTTAACACAAATGTGGCCCATTGTGTTTATTATAACTATTTGGCTTGAAGTCGTAATATTATGTTACAAACTCAGATGGCGCCGTTGGCTAAGATAATTACATGATCAAGATTCTGGCCATTCTATTATACCTAAAGTTTGACATATAAACTAAAGACATAAGTCTTTAAGCTAAGATTGATACAATTTGAAATGTAACTTTTTACTTACAGGGTATAGAAAGTAAAGTCCGATAGAGTTTAATAAGTGTGAGTGCGTCGTCTGTCTTCAAGAAACAACTAACCACTTTAGCTGCGGTCGACAGATGTTCAATCCAGTACAAGTTGTCACGAATGTTACTCTGTTTTCTTCGTCATAACCAAGTTGCCAAATAATGAAACTGTCCGGTCATAAGATTGTCAACTTGTTCGGTAATTTCAGTAAATAATTATTTACTGCAACATGTTCTGAATACTTGTCACGCTGCTGATCCAAAGACGGCTCGAACGTCGAATATGCCACCTGACAAAGAGTAAACTAGACTATATTCCTATAACCAGGTGCCATAAGACATTCATGTTAATTGGTACATGCAAATAGGATCCTGGATCGATTCTGTATTTACAGACATCAATGGAGGATATGAGCTGCAGTCAAAAGTAAAATGTCTCTATCCTGTACAAAATGTCGGAGCCTATTTTTTAGTTTCACTTTCACACAGCACATAATAAGGTGGGGTCTCATACTCAGTTGGCTTCCTGTTGCACTCGTCTAGCAGGCATTTTATAGCAGTCATAGATCGACTGTCAATAGGACTAGACCTATGTTAGGCTTTATAAGACGAATGTTGTAGCCAGTTATAGGCCTGAGCTATATACGTTAAATTACCATAATGGACTAAGAACCCCTAATTACAATTAAATAATTGACAACTGTCATCTATTTTCAAAGAGGATTTTTCAGTTCAAAATTCACATTCTTCATTGAATTAAAGCTACTGAATTGATGAAATCATTCCAACCCGACTTTCTCGAGGCCTTGCAGCAGCTGTATATATAAAGCAAGTTTACTAAACATCCGTATTCCTCCTCCCTAAAATGAACAGAGATCATATAGCTTACTTTTATACCAGTCTCAGGAGGAAATGGTACATTCATGTTTTAAACAAATTTATCATAGAATGATTTAATTAAATAATTAATGTACAGTGGGGGGGAAAGTATTTAGTCAGCCACCAATTGTGCAAGTTCTCCCACTTAAAAAGATGAGAGAGGCCTGTAATTTTCATCATAGGTACACGTCAACTATGACAGACGAAATGAGAAAAAAAAATCCAGAAAATCACATTGTAGGATTTTTAATGAATTTATTTGCAAATTATGGTGGAAAATAAGTATTTGGTCAATAACAAAAGTTTCTCAATACTTTGTTATATACCCTTTGTTGGCAATGACACAGGTCAAAAGTTTTCTGTAAGTCTTCACAAGGTTTTCACACACTGTTGCTGGTATTTTGGCCCATTCCTCCATGCAGATCTCCTCTAGAGCAGTGATGTTTTGTGGCTGTCGCTGTACAACACAGACTTTCAACTCCCTCCAAAGATTTTCTATGGGGTTGAGATCTGGAGACTGGCTAGGCCACTCCAGCACCTTGAAATGATTCTTACGAAGCCACTCCTTCGTTGCCCGGGCGGTGTGTTTGGGATCATTGTCATGCTGAAAGACCCAGCCACGTTTCCTCTTCAATGCCCTTGCTGATGGAAGGAGGTTTTCACTCAAAATCTCACGATACATGGCCCCATTCATTCTTTCCTTTACACGGATCAGTCGTCCTGGCCCCTTTGCAGAGAAACAGCCCCAAAGCATGATGTTTCCACCCCCAATGCTTCACAGTAGGTATGGTGTTCTTTGGATGCAACTCAGCATTCTTTGTCCTCCAAACACGAAGAGTTGAGTTTTTACCAAAAAGTTATATTTTGGTTTCATCTGACCATATGACATTCTCCCAATCCTCTTCTGGATCATCCAAATGCAGCAAGCTTCAGACGGGCCTGGACATGTACTGGCTTAAGCAGTGGGACACGTCTGGCACTGCAGGATTTGAGTCCCTGGCGGCGTAGTGTGTTACTGATGGTAGGCTTTGTTACTTTGGTCCCAGCTCTCTGCAGGTCATTCACTAGGTCCCCCCGTGTGGTTCTGGGATTTTTACTCACCGTTCTTGTGATCATTTTGACCCCACGGGGTGAGATCTTGCGTGGAGCCCCAGATCGAGGGAGATTATCAGTGGTCTTGTATGTCTTCCATTTCCTAATAATTGCTCCCACAGTTGATTTCTTCAAACCAAGCTGCTTACCTATTGCAGATCCAGTCTTCCCAGCCTGGTGCAGGTCTACAATTTTGTTTCTGGTGTCCTTTGACAGCTCTTTGGTCTTGGCCATAGTGGAGTTTGGAGTGTGACTGTTTGAGGTTGTGGACAGGTGTCTTTTATACTGATAACAAGTTCAAACAGGTGCCATTAATGCAGGTAACGAGTGGAGGACAGAGGAGCCTCTTAAAGAAGAAGTTACAGGTCTGTGAGAGCCAGAAATCTTGCTTGTTTGTAGGTGACCAAATACTTATTTTCCACCATAATTTGCAAATAAATTCATTAAAAAATCCTACAATGTGATTTTCTGGATTTTTTTCTCTCTCAATTTGTCTGTCATAGTTGACGTGTACCTATGATGAAAATTACAGGCCTCTCTCATCTTTTTAAGTGGGAGAACTTGCACAATTGGTGGCTGACTAAATACTTTTTTCCCCCACTGTATTTTCATGTATTTGTTTATTTTATTTCAGTGTTTTATTTTATTATAATAACCAATACTTTATTTATATAGCACATGTCATACAGAGACCGCAACGCAAGGTGCTGTTCATAATAAAATAATAATACAAATTGATTAAAAGTGAACATGGTAAACAATACATCACAGAATGACACCAATGAGGACAAACACAATAATAGAAATAGGATATTAAAAGAAGACAAAAGCAGCCAGATAATTAAAAACTAAAAAGGTGAGTTTGCATACATAAAATACAACTTCGGCTGTCTCTGGCACTCTGGCTTTACTTTGCTGTCACTATCTGTTGTGCTGGTGCATGTGCCAACTCTGAATTGGTGCAACCTCATAGTAAAACATTTGCCTGGCTTCCCATCTACATCGCTCCGTCCAACTGATGTTTCTTCTCTACGATGAGTCTGGATTTGACTCTCTCCCAGACAATTTCTAGAATGCCAACACATTCTGATCGTTCTGATTGGTCCCATAAACGATACAATCACTGATTAATTTGTTTTGTACAACGCCCCTCATTTTGAAGTCACACAAACAACTTCTAGGATGACAGTTTCAAACTGAATGTATGTAGTGATCGATAGAGCAGCATAATTAAATTCAGGGTAAAGAAAAAAATGGACCTAAAGTGGGTTTCACTGCTATTTCTATTTCCCTGATGTTCCCCGAGATTGCATCCGCCACAAACATTTAGAATGTTCCAACTGGGCAAAAACTGGTTGAATCAACATTGTTTCCACGTTATTTCAACAACAAAAAATCTATGTGATGACATTGAATCAAAATGGAAAACGTATTGGATTTGCAAAAAGTCATCAACGTAAGGACATTTCAGGGATGTTTGTCTTTTTTCACCCAACTTGAAACCTAAATCCAATGACATGGTTACCATTTATGTTGATTGGTGGATTGGTGGTGTGGCTTAGTAGGGGTGTGCCTTTCAGATAGTTATTGTTGGCCACCCGTGAGAATAAATATCATTCCAGTTCATCTGTTCTGTTGTGTTGTTATCACATGTTAAGGTTGAACACTGACAGTATTGTAGCTTTAATGAGGCTTACACAAGTTTAAGAGTTCCTTAAAAGCCTATGCAAATCCCACTGTTGGTATAGTTACTACTTTGTTAAGAATATGTACAATTAATGTTATTAATATTATATTCATATGCTACCAACGGGTTTGGAATGTTTCAGCCGAGTCTTTGCCCTGAACGAGTACCTGAAGAAACTTTACAATGACAGCAATGTCTCTTTTTCTGAAAACTTTGATATGCTGTGGGAGCAACCAGGACTTTTTAAAATAAACAGATTCACCCTAACCACAGGGGTTCCAGAAGTATTTCCAGCAACATAACCCTGTATAGGCCACCAAAGCACTGCCCCACTTTCTTTACTGATTTATCTGAACTATTGTCTATTGTCCTTGAGAACTATGATAAAATCATTGTGTTGGGCGATTTTAATATTCATGTTGACAAAGAGACTGACTTCAAGCCATTGAATTTATGAATCTTTTGAGCTCTATGGACTTTATCCAACATGTTACTGGGCCCACCCATAACTGCGGCCATATGCTGAACCTGGTTATTACCAAGGGACTTTCTATTGGCATTGTTGATGTTGCTTTATCTGATCACCACTGTGTATCTTTTACTACCTTGTTGCCCATAGCACAGGTTAATACGAAACACATTATTAAGAAACACTATCTTACCTCTGAAGTTGCTACAGATTGTATTAAGTGTATGAACAATACTCAACCACCTATTCTGCCTTCCTCTGATGATTTAGTTGATAACTTTAATAGCAAATTAAGGGCAACCATTGATGCCATAGCACCAGTAAAGTTGAAAAAGGCCACATCCAGAGAGCCCATTGGATGAGTGAGGAAACTAATAAATTCAAGAGAAATTGCAGAAAGGCACAATGGAAGTGGAGAAAGTCAATGTGAAGGTCCATTATGATATTCTGAGAGAGCAACTTGGCATATATAACAAGGCAATTAGAAATGCCAATCATAATAATAATAATTATATATTAATCATTATTATTGTGATGGAAGGAGTCAGGCGCAGGAGGGTAATCACCAAATACAGAGTTTATTCCTTCGTTACACAAAATACGCTGGAAAGTCGTGACAATTATTCTGATAATCACTGTTAATCAGAATAAAACGAGAGTGCTCTTCTTGACCGTTTTTTGTCACCCTTGGGGAACATATCTTATAGAAAATACTTATCACATGTGGGATTTCACAAGGTTTGATTTTGGTTCCGTTACTGTTCAGTTTATATATGTTACCTCTTGGCAGCGTTATCAGAAAGCACAGCATTGATTTTTCACTGCTTCGCAGACAATACACAACTTTACATTTCTGTTTTACCAGAGAATTTCAGCTCCACAGATAAATTATTTGACTGTATTAGTGATTTAAATACATGCATGGCTCACAACTTCCTCCAGCTAAATCAAGACAAGACCGAGGTACTTATTGTTGGAGCCAAAGCACAGAGAGAGAATCTGGCCGCACATTTTAATTCATGGGCAATAAAGATAAAACACCAGGTAAAAAACCTGGGTGTTATTTTAGATTCTGAACTCAATTTCGAATCACACATTAGGAGTGTGACCAAAATAGCTTTTTACCACCTGAGGAACATTGCCAAGGTGCAGGTGTTTCTCTCTCAGGTTGATACAGAGAGACTCATCCATGCTTTTATTACAAGCAGGCTTGACTACTGTAATGCTCTCCTCTCTGGTCTACCCAAGAACGCCATTGGTCAACTGCAAAACATAGAGAATGCTGCAGCACGGGTACTGCCCAAGACCAGACAGAAAGCACACATTACACCGGTTTTAAGGTCTCTGCACTCCTGTGAGTTTTATAATTTATTGTAAGATTATTCTATTGGTTTTTAAATCAATCCACAATTGTGCACCCCAATACATGTCAAACATGCTTTGAAGTTATGTACCCAGTAGGTCCCTCAGGTCCTCTGGCACTGGCATTTTAACTATTCCAATGCCTAGGACCAAGAGGCATGGAGAGGCAGCCTTTAGTTACTATGCCCCTCGACTCTGGAATAGCCAGAGAACCTGAGGGGGGCCGAAACTGTGGACATACAGTGGTGAGAACAAGTATTTGATACACTGCCGATTTTGCAGGTTTTCCTACTTACAAAGCATGTAGAGGTCTGTAATTTTTATCATAGGTACACTTCAACTGTGAAAGACGGAATCTAAAACAAAAATCCAGAAAATCACATTGTATGATTTTTAAGTAATTAATTTGCATTTTATTGCATGACATAAGTATTTGATACATAGGAAAAGCAGAACTTAATATTTGGTACAGAAACCTTTGTTTGCAATTACCGAGATCATACGTTTCCTGTCGGTCTTGACCAGGTTTGCACACACTGCAGCAGGGATTTTGGCCCACTCCTCCATACAGACCTTCTCCAGATCCTTCAGGTTTCGGGGCTGTCGCTGGGCAATTCAGCTCCCTCCAAAGATTTTCTATTGGGTTCAGGTCTGGAGACTGGCTAGGCCACTCCAGGACCTTGAGATGCTTCTTACGGAGCAACTCCTTAGTTGCCCTGGCTGTGTGTTTCGGGTCGTTGTCATGCTGGAAGACCCAGCCACGACCCATCTTCAATGCTCTTACTGAGGGAAGGAGGATGTTGGCCAAGATCTCGCGATACATGGCCCCTTCCATCCTCCCCTCAAGACGGTGCAGTCGTCCTGTCCCCTTTGCAGAAAAGCATCCCCAAAGAATGATTTTTCCACCTCCATGCTTCACGGTTGGGATGGTGTTCTTGGGGTTGTACTCATCCTTCTTCTTCCTCCAAATACGGCAAGTGGAGTTTAGACCAAAAAGCTCAATTTTTGTCTCATCAGACCACATGACCTTCTCCCATTCCTCCTCTGGATCATCCAGATGGTCATTGGCAAACTTCAGACGGGCCTGGACATGCGCTGGCTTGAGCAGGGGGACCTTGCGTGCGCTGCAGGATTTTAATCCATGACGGCGTAGTGTGTTACTAATGGTTTTCTTTGAGACTGTGGTCCCAGCTCTCTTCAGGTCATTGACCAGGTCCTGCCGTGTAGTTCTGGGCTGATCCCTCACCTTCCTCATGATCATTGATGCCCCACGAGGTGAGATCTTGCATGGAGCCAAAGACCGAGGGTGATTGACCGTCATCTTGAACTTCTTCCATTTTCTAATAATTGCGCCAACAGTTGTTGCCTTCTCACCAAGTTGCTTGCCTATTGTCCTGTAGCCCATCCCAGCCTTGTGCAGGTCTACACTTTTATCCATGATGTCCTTGTCTTGGCCATTGTGGAGAGGTAAGAGTGTTTGATTGAGTGTGTGGACAGGTGTCTTTTATACAGGTAACGAGTTCAAACAGGTGCAGTTAATACAGGTAATGAGTGGAGAACAGGAGGGCTTCTTAAAGAAAAACTAACAGGACTGTGAGAGCCGGAATTCTTACTGGTTGGTAGGTGATCAAATACTTATGTCATGCAATAAAATGCAAATTAATTACTTAAAAATCATACAATGTGATTTTCTGGATTTTTGTTTTAGATTCCGTCTTTCACAGTTGAAGTGTACCTATGATAAAAATTACAGACCTCTACATGCTTTGTAAGTAGGAAAACCTGCAAAATCGGCAGTGTATCAAATACTTGTTCTCCCCACTGTATTTAAAAGAGATCTTAAAACACATATTTTTAGTAGTTCAGTTTGTGTCATTCTTTTGTTTGTTATCTTATGTTTGTTGTCTAGTAAATATTTCAGCTTTTATTTTCATTGTTTTTATTTGTTTAATTCCTGTAAAGTACATTGCGTTGCATTCCATGTCTGAAATGTGCTGTATACATAAAGCTTGATTTGATTTGATAACACAATGAAGAAATATATGTAAAAGATATGATAGTAACAATTCATACACAACCTAAGGCCAGGATTCCATCAAATCGTGCTTTGTCGGCTATACACCTTGTATAAGCAATGTTCCCGCGTTCACGGACCAATAATTAATGTTAACCGCTGCAGATGTCGGCTCAATCGGAAATTACCTTTAAATGTTGAGCGCTCTTTAACGCAAATCTACTGCTGTTCGGATTGAATCCTGGCCTAAATCTAAAACAATCAAAACAATTGCATTCCACAACCAATATCTGAATTATCTATACAATACTAAACTGTCCAGTCCTAAATGATCATGTAGGTCATTCAAGGACCTTGGAGCATAACAACTAAAAGCATTTCTAACTATGTCCGTGGATTGGGGAATTTTTGCCAATCCTAAACGTTTCTGAGACCTGCTAAAAAGAAGGGAGGGTTTGAAGAATTATCTTATATACACTGCTCAAAAAAATAAAGGGAACACTTAAACAACACAATGTAACTCCAAGTCGATCACACTTCTGTGAAATCAAACTGTCCACTTAGGAAGCAACACTGATTGACAATAAATTTCACATGTTGTTGTGCAAATGGAATAGACAACAGGTGGAAATTATAGACAATTAACAAGACACCCCCAATAAAGAAGTGGTTCTGCAGGTGGTGACCACAGACCACTTCTCAGTTCCTATGCTTCCTGGCTGATGTTTTGGTCACTTTTGAATGCTGGCGGTGCTTTCACTCTAGTGGTAGCATGAGACAGAGTCTACAACCCACACAAGTGGCTCAGGTAGTGCAGCTCATCCAGGATGGCACATCAATGCGAGCTGTGGCAAGAAGGTTTGCTGTGTCTGTCAGCTTAGTGTCCAGAGCATGGAGGCGCTACCAGGAGACAGGCCAGTACATCAGGAGACGTGGAGGAGGCCGTAGGAGGGCAACAACCCAGCAGCAGGACCGCTACCTCCGCCTTTGTGCAAGGAGGAGTAGGAGGAGCACTGCCAGAGCCCTGCAAAATGACCTCCAGCAGGCCACAAATGTGCATGTGTCTGCTCAAACGGTCAGAAACAGACTCCATGAGGGTGGTATGAGGGCCCGACGTCCACAGTGTGGGGGTTGTGCTTACAGCCCAACACTGTGCAGGACGTTTGGCATTTGCCAGAGAACACCAAGATTGGCAAATTCGCCACTGGCGCCCTGTGCTCTTCACAGATGAAAGCAGGTTCACACTGAGCACATGTGACAGACGTGACAGAGTCTGGAGACGCCGTGGAGAACGTTCTGCTGCCTGCAACATCCTCCAGCATGAACGGTTTGGCGGTGGGTCAGTCATGGTGTGGGGTGGCATTTCTTTGGGGGGCCGCACAGCCCTCCATGTGCTCGCCAGAGGTAGCCTGATTGCCATTAGGTACCGAGATGAGATCCTCAGACCCCTTGTGAGACCATGTGCTGGTGCGGTTGGCCCTGGGTTCCTCCTAATGCAAGACAATGCTAGACCTCATGTGGCTGGAGTGTGTCAGCAGTTCCTGCAAGAGGAAGGCATTGATGCTATGGACTGACCCGCCCGTTCCCCAGACCTGAATCCAATTGAGCACATCTGGGACATCATGTCTCGCTCCATCCACCAACGCCACGTTGCACCACAGACTGTCCAGGAGTTGGCGGATGCTTTAGTCCAGGTCTAGGAGGAGATCCCTCAGGAGACCATCCGCCACCTCATCAGGAGCATGCCCAGGCGTTGTAGGGAGGTCATACAGGCACGTGGAGGCCACACACACTACTGAGCCTAATTTAGACTTGTTTTAAAGACATTACATCAAAGTTGGATCAGCCTGTAGTGTGGTTTTCCACTTTAATTTTGAGGGTGACTCCAAATCCAGACCTCCATGGGTTGATAAATTTGATTTCCATTGATAATTTTTGTGTGATTTTGTTGTCAGCACATTCAACTATGTAAAGAAAAAAGTATTTAATAAGATTATTTAATTCATTCAGATCTAGGATGTGTTGTTTAAGTGTTCCCTTTATTTTTTTGAGCAGTATAAACAGATACAAGTGCTGTAACCTTGTGGTTAGTGAGGTCCAGCCTCCGGTATAAGATACATTGTTGTATGAGAGACTGGTCGGGATTCATTCAAAGACGCTGTGCAGAGCTGTGCACTGTACTACTGACAATGCATATTTTAAGGGCAATTTACCAGAGCCTCACAGAGACTGAATTCATGGTAAATGCTGTAGATGTCAGCGCAAGTGTAAATTACCTATGAGAGTCAATGCCCTTGTTGGCAACTCGCCTTTGACTGAATGCCAGACCTAGTGTAGAACATCCTCCTCTCAGTTTAGGTACAGATACCCCGTTTTTACATTTAGCATTAGTAATAAAACTAGGAGCACCATGATAAGATGTGCCATTTAAATGTCTCAGGAAGGTCTTCAGGAAACTCAGACATGTAGATCTTTTAACTTGATATTAACCTCTGTAGAAATGTCTTCATTCACTTGTGTTTGCTCTGCCTCACTCCTCACAGCCCATAACTTCATTTTAAAATGACGCATGTGTTCCATGATCCGCAATATTTTGTTTTGATCTTGTTTTGAAAAGTCATTCATTCCCTTTTTCATCTCTTCCATTGACTTCTTTAGTTCCTCCATTTGTTCCCAAATCATATTGCCTAATTGTTGGTCCTTGGGTGGCAATTCCCTCCCAAACTCTTGTATTTTCTCTTCATAAAGCTTCTTCAACTCTTCCTCTTTTAGTGTGAGGTTTCTCTCCGCTTCCCACAACCCTGGCGTTGCAAACGCCATGCTCTACCAACTGAGCTACATCCCTGCCGGCCATTCCCTCCCCTACCCTGGACGACGCTGGGCCAATTGTGCGCCGCCCATGAGTCTCCCGGTTGCGGCCAGCTGCGACAGAGCCTGGATTCGAACCAGGATCTCTAGTGGCACAGTTAGCACTGCAAAGCGGTGCCTTAGACCACTGTGCCACCATGCTTCTACATCTGCATTGCTTGCTGTTTGGGGTTTTAGGCTGGGTTTCTGTATAGCACTTTGTGACATCATGTAGGCCGGCTCGGGCCCAACCCATCGATTTATGGGACCAATCAGAACGATCAGAATGTGTTGGCATTCTAGAAATTGTCTGGGAGAGAGTCAAATCCAGACTCATCGTAGAGAAGAAACATCAGTTGGCCGGAGCGATGTAGATGGGAAGCCAGGCAAATGTTTTACTATGAGGTTGCACCAATTCAGAGTTGGCACATGCACCAGCACAACAGATAGTGACAGCAAAGTAAAGCCAGAGTGCCAGAGACAGCCAAAGATATGTGCTATATATGCAAATGTATGCTATGTGATGTTTGCCAAGTAGTGAATGGCAAAAATCAGGTGGGGAGTATAATCATGTTTAAAGTGTTAGTTCACTTAAATATTTGTTATCTGTTTTCTCACTTCTCGATAGATCCAGATAGGTTTTTTATTCTGGCTATTTTGTTACTTTCAGCAGCCTCTGACCAGCATTTCCATACAAGTAAAGCCTAAAAGCTTCAGTCCAGATTTGTGTTTCAGCCAAATGGGAGCCCCACTAGGCCTACATGGTTTACTATTAAGCTGGCAGATGGGGCTGGAGAAATGAAATGAATAGATGGACCTATGGATGCAAGGACTAAGGCCAGGATTCAATCAAAGGTTGGATTGACAAGCACACTGCACTTGACTTACAAAGGTAATCTATGCTTGACAACCGTGACATTGCCTTTTAAAGGTGCATTGTTGACAGTGCACTGCTCTTGTGGACAATGCGCATTTTGATTGAATCCCGGCCTGACAGTCCATGAGGTTAACGTGACAGTTTTAACTATGTAATAAGGCTATAAATTGTTTATAATTTACCACTTAAACACAAAGGGTAAATTGAAAACAACTTAAATGTTTTTTAAATAAATACATTTGTAATGAGTGCTGGGTTTTTTATTTGTTTGCCAGAAAATACACTTTGATTCACTTTTAAATTTACAAGCCACTATTTACACACACATATATTTTTCATTCT
This sequence comes from Coregonus clupeaformis, assembly GCF_020615455.1. Taxonomy (NCBI): domain Eukaryota; kingdom Metazoa; phylum Chordata; class Actinopteri; order Salmoniformes; family Salmonidae; genus Coregonus; species Coregonus clupeaformis. The sequence goes on from NW_025534680.1 coordinate 17,915, forward strand.
ATTTACATACTGTTACTAAATTAATTCAATGAACATAACCATCATCAATCCAACCCTGTCACACTGCCAAACTGATGGAATCCAGTTGTATGAATGAGTCTAGATTTTCTCAGATTGTCTGTGTGAACTCATCTTAACACACTGACATTGGGTGGGTGATACTGACAGACCAAGATAACAGAAGCCAGAGGAATTCGACATGGTTTAAACCCTTGTGGAGGAGTCAAGAGACCAGTGGTAGAACGGAGTGCTTGTCACGGTTTCGGCCGAGGCGGCCCCTCCTCCTTGCTCGGGCAGGCTTCGGCGGTCGTCGTCTCCGGAGTACTAGCTGCCACCGTTCTATGTTTCGATGTTTGTTTGGTTTGGTCTGTTTTGTTACACCTGTTCCTTGTTAGTGTTCATTATGTGTCCTATAAGTTCTCTTGGGTTTTGTCATGTGTTGTGTGTAATTGTTCGTTGTCAACTTGGGATGCTAGTTCATTTATTTTCTCGGCATTGTTTTGTAGAGAGTTCCGCACAGTGTGCACCTTTTGTTTTGTACATTTACCGGTGTGCGTAAAGTTCGCTTGCCTGCCGGGTTGTATTTAGCCGTGTTGGCTTGTTATTTTGTTGTCTTCACTAAAGATGTTAGTACGAAGCCTCTGTGTGTCCTGCGCTTGATTCCACACCACATCTACGCTCAACCTTGACAGTGCTCAGGCTAAGGTGTAGGGTTTGACCATTGACTGGAGATAGGTTGCTGCCCTGTCATTCTCAGTCAATCATCTGCACTCATATTATTATTATGTTTATTTGAACAACAAAAACATACGTTTCAGTACACTTGAGAAAAGATGTGTTGTACCAGATTTAGCCAACAGCTCATTTCCATCTGCAGCCCACGGGCAGGTGAACATATCAACAAGAAAAACATTATAAAATAACAGAAAACATACAAACACAAGACCTTTAAAAATGTAATAAAATGTTTGATTAAAATTTAGATTAATAAAACAGAGGTCAGGACATACAGATACATTTCAACACAGAAGTCAAGACATTGCACTTAAGAATCATCAGACACATTGCTATTGAAGCTATGAGTTGTAAAAAAACAGTAACAAAAAAGTTTCATAAGTGGCTATAAACCAGCTGTAATTTTAACCACCTTCTCACTGTGTAAAATCACTGACACTCGCCAATCATTCTAACTTTTCTGGAAGCTGGTTCCAGTGGTGAACTGGTTTTACAGAAAATGCTGATTGGGCAAAAGCTGTTCTACACACTGGAACTGTACATTTTCCATTCACTGCTCCTCTAGTATGTGACCTCATAGATAGTAAAGTAGTCACTTGACTGCATGAGGGTTGTGGAGCAAGAAAGTCCATGTAAACATTTAAAAAGCAGCTTTAAGTTAGAAAATGTACAAAAACGTTCTAAACTTGTTTCTTGAGAATTAAACAATGGTGATGAGTATTCATTTTTTTGATCAAAAACATGCAATGCAATGACACGCTTTTACAGAGATTACACTGGTTTGTTTGATTGTTGGTTCTCCTGCTTGTGACCAACTGGTCATGCAATAGGACGTGAGAAAATATCACAGCATCTATATAAACCTTAGTGTTAAGACTATTTATCATATGGCTAAAGTTGGACAAGTTAAATGTAGAGTCTAATAGCCCAGGTACTTATATTCAGACACAATATGGTTGTTTTTCTGCTTTAATAAAGACAGCTAATGTTCTGTTTGGGACGTTGCCATGGTTAAAAGAGGATACTGTTGACATTCTGTTTTATCGCCTAAGTTGTGGCAATTACAATAATTTAACACATTCTACCCATACAATGGAGACTTGATTGTTGCGTTTTTGTTAAGTAGTCATGATTGTGTCAGTTTCCCTTTAAATGTGAAATTTGACATTTGTTAGAGCTGTGACATCACCAGCAGCATAGCCTCTGAGTAATCCATTTCATAGCCAGAAAATGACAAAAAGATGATGTCAAGGATGACAAGGATAGATGGTTCAAAATGTTACTAAAATATGAATATATCATATGCATATAATTACATTGTATTGGTTGTTGTTCCCAGCTTGGGTTGTCAATACCAGCATAGGGCGGCAGGTAGCTTAGTGGGTAAGAGCGTTGTGCCAGTAACCGAAAGGTCGCTAGTTCTAATCCCCGAGCCGACTAGGTGAAAAATCTGTCGATGTGCCCTTGAGCAAGGCACTTAACCCTAATTGCTCTTGTAAGTCGCTCTGGATAAGAGCGTCTGCTAAATGACTAAAATGTAAATGTAAATGTAATAGTTCCTGATGGATTCAGCAAGTGGTTCAGTAGGGAGCACAAATTAAAGTGGGGAGAAATTAACACAACCATCACAATCACCAGCTGTTTCAGAGATGGAGATCCTGTAACGTTTTATAGACCTCTGTGGACATTCCTTCGTTATCTTGGGTTAACTCTGCTTCCTCCCTCACAGCCCTCAACTTCCTCTCATAATAACGCTTGTGTTCCATGATTCGCCAGATTTTGTTTTGATCCAGGAGTTGTAGTTCTTCAAGTTTCTTTTCTTCCTCCTCCGTTGACTGCTTCAGTGTCTTAATTTTACTCTGTAGCTTCTTCATTTCCTCCTGGTATCTGGGAGGCAGTTTCATCTCTTCTTCTTCTAGCTTCCGCAGTTCTTCTTCATACTGCTTCCTCAACTCTTCTTCTCTGGTACTTAGCTTTCTCTCCACCTCTTGGTATTTGTCGTTGGTGTAGTGGTCTTGACCGTTTACTGCCGCCATGTGGTCAATTTTCTCAAAGAAATCCAGAACTTGTCCCCTGTTTTCCATCTTGGTGTTGTCAAAAACATGGTACCTTCCACCACACTGCTCCATAAGTCTCTTGAGGTCCTTCTGTCCTTCATTCACATACTGCTTAATGCCACCTTCACCCAACTCATCCCCATGGGTGAAGAGGATCATGGTATACTTGTTAGCTTCTTCTCCAAATAACGCCCTGATTTTCTTAACTACGTTCTGTTCCTCCTTTGTGAAAGGCCCTACGTTCATGACCAATACGATTGCGTGTGGACCAGGTGACGTCATGTTGATACATTTACTGATCTCTTTCTCTAAGTAACTGTCAGAGAGGCTTGTGTCAAATAATCCTGGTGTGTCCACTAGCCAGACCTGCCTCCCTGCCATCTCTTCTGTCTCCTTACAACACTCCTTAGTTACAGAAGAGCTCGATCTATCATCTCTAAAAGCTCTCCTCCCCAGGATTGTGTTTCCTGAAGAGCTTTTTCCAGCGCCTGTCTTCCCCACCAGTACAATCCTGGTCATGGACACTACAGGAGAGAGGTAAAGGAGAAAACATGAGTAATGTTACATCATGGTTGGCCCAGTAGTGGGTCTCCCGTAAGAAATGTAAATTGAGATTAATAATCGTTCCGACTGGCTGCCAAATTGAAATGTGGATAGTCAACGCAAAACAAATATGACTAGTTCATTAAACTATTGGTAAATGTTCAAAAACAATTGTAATACAATTTTTCTACTTACTGTTGGGACCATCACTTTTGGAGTTTCTTCTTCTACCCAGAGTCTGGTTGTCTGTGTCTTCATCCTTCCTCACTACAGAATGACACATTGAATACATCATATAAAAGACATACTGCAATATTAACAAATTATTAAATACTCTTGTCTATCATACACTCATGTTCATGTGAATTTAGTTTGAAGAAAGTTTGAAGAATTTAGTTTTGAAAGTTTGAAGAAAAAAAACATCACACTGAAAATTTGTTTTGCATATGCTACTTCCCATAAAGTTACACACTTGCGTTGATACTCCCTGGGTTTTGTAACAAATAACTTTAATCTGCAATTCCCACTGAGCTGTCTAACTAATAGAAAAACTGTCCCAAGATAGGGATGGAATATATTCATACTCCCATGGTGAAAAAAACACTTATTGTTATACTACTTCATGTTATTACGTTTTCAGAGCACCTCAAATGAAAGTGAAAGTAGAATGGCATGGGAGGACACGATGTTATATAAGTAAACTGAGGTGCTCAAAAACATATTTAAATGTTCACAACAATAGCTAGTAATTGTCTACTGTTTGAATCAATAAACTCGGTCAACTTACAGGGTTTTGTTGTGCTTGATGAAGCCATTTGTCAGTGTTTCTTTTCCCTGTACCGTCTCCTACGTTCACGATCACCTCCCCTCTGCTGTTCAGTCAAAGCCACTCCCATTTGGAGGGAGGAAGTAGAACTAGAGATGAAGGGGTTAGCATGAAACAGTCACCCTTCAATACAGCCTAAACCAGGCCATAGTTATGGACTATTATCAAGGACTAGGAAACAATTGATATTTACTTCAATAAACTAGAAGAGCTACTCCCATTTGGAGGGAGGAAGTAGAACTAGTTTTGAACAAGAATCACAGAAAAATTATTGAGATGAACGGGTTTCCATTAAATAGTCACCCTTCAATAAATCCTAAACCAGGCCATAGTTATGGACTATTATCAAGGACTATGAAACAGACAATTTATATTTTCTTCAATAAACTAGAAGAGCTATAGTTTCTGTACCTATTCATGCAATGCTGCCAAACCTTGTTGAAGATTGCAGCTTTGAAGGTAGCCTTGATATAAAGACTAGCTAACAGTAAAGTAAATGATTGACGGAGTTATCGCTCAAAGGGAAGATACTTTATTAGTTTGTTCTTAACAGTCTACATAAATGGAAGGTACAAGGGAGTCTATATGGTACAGTATGACTCAATGTACACATAGGATAATACAATGGTATACAAGCATTTCATCTGTATAACATCTACATCAGATCATTGAAATCAATCATTATGGTACCACATTAAACAAGTCGATTTTTAAATAAAGCTAGTTATTTAGACATAAATAAACTTCAGACTGAAATGCATGACACCAGTGCTGCAGGTTGTTTTTATGAATAATGGGGGGATCATATACAACTCTATCAACACAAAGACAAACAACATTAACTAATAATTTATACATATGTTTTACAGTGTCAACACCTGCTAAATGGCTGCTGGTGTATAATGTGGTCTACATGGGAGAGAGAGAGAGAGGAAGAGGAGGGGTGGAGGGAGACAGAGGGAGGAAACGTTTTGTACAGCGATTACAGTCTGAATATCCACTGCTGTTTCACCTGACAGAACAAAGGTTGTTATGAAGAGCTCTACTGACATCTACTGGTTGAGAAACAGAAGGACAGAAGACTGCATAATATGTCATATAATGTTTTATTATTATTTGAAAGTGTGTGCTTAGGTGTGTATCTGTCAGCTGGTCGGCATCTCTAGGGTCAGTTAGCTGTATGTAGTATATGCAATAAGAAGATTTCTCAGAAACAATTTACATCTTTTGGAGGAGTATTTAAGACTAGGATTGAATTTTGTACACAGTCCAGAATACAAGGTTCAAACTGCTATTCAAGAAGGAAGGGGTTAAATTAAGGGGAAAATACAAAATCACATAACAGCTGTGAGTATGAGATAGGATGTTAGTTTCCATACCTGTCCATGTACTGCTGGTATGTTTAAGTCATATCACTGACACAAATCACCTTACATCCCAATTAGCGATGCTGCACCTCCTCATGATTTGCAGAAGGTTGTTGGTTCGAATCCCAGTGCTGATGGGGAAAATCCAAGTAAACTGGCAACTTGAGGGTTGCTGGTATCAGAATATCAAGCGCTACCTACTGCTGTTGTGCCCTTGAGCAAGGCACATACTGTAACTACTTCAGGGGTGCTGGTCTGCAGCTGACACTGTACTGCTACCAGCCTCTCCTGTGTCATATAAGGAGGGTTAGGAATTGAAGAATACACATTTCCATTTTTATTGTTAGATGGACAATAAAGTTCCAGATATGTCATATTCTATGTTTGTGAAGGTAGAGCAGACACCTGGAGACATTCACCTTGAATACCAATATCTGAGCTGCTGTTCCTGATTGACCCAATTCTAACTCTGTGTTGTGTTCTATTATTTACACAAGATGGCAGCTCTGACGTAATTTACTGCATTGTCTGACGTTAAATCCAATAGAAATGGTCACGACTGTTACTCCGTTTTCTTTGTCACAACCAAGTTGCCAAATAATGAAACTGTCCGGTCATAAGAGTGTCAACTTGTTCCGTAATTTCAGTAAATAATTATTTACTGCAACATGTTCTGAATACTTGTCACGCTGCTGATCCAAAGACGGCTCTAACGTCAAATATGGCACCGGACAAAGAGTAGGCTAGACTATATTCCTATAACCAGGTGCCATAAAACATTCATGTTAATTGGTACATGCAAATAGGATCCTGGATCGATTCTGTATTTACAGACATCAATCGAGGACATGAGCTGCAGTCAAAAGTAAAATGTCTCTATCCTGTACAAAATGTCGGAGCCTATTTTTTAGTTTCACTTTCACACAGGACATAATAAGGTGGGGTCTCATACTCAGTTGGCTTCCTGTTGCACTCGTCTAGCAGGCATTTTATAGCAGTCATAGGTCGACTGTCACTTACAATAGGACTAGACATATGTTAGGCTTTATAAGATGAATGTTGTAGCCAATTATAGGCATGCGCTATATTGCCTACGTTAAATTACCATAATAGAAGGACCCCTAATTACAATTAAAAAATATATTTTCAAAGATGATTTTTCAGTTCACAATTCACATCCTTCTTTGAATTTAGGCTACTGAATTGATGAAATCATTCCAACCCCACTTTCTCGAGGCCTTGCAGCAGCTGTATAGATAAAGCAAGTTTACTAAACATCCGTATCCCTCCTCCCTAAAATGAACATATATCATATATCCTACTTTTATACCAGTCTCAGGAGGAAATGGTACATTCATGTTTTAAACAAAATTATTATAGAATAAGTTAATTAAATAATTAATGTATTGTCATGTATTTGTTTATTTTATTTCAGTGTTCTATTTTATAATAATAACCAACACTTTATTTATATAGCACATGTCATACAGAGACCGCAACTCAAGGTGCTGTTCATAAAACAATAATAATAAAATTTGATTAAAGGTGAACATGGTAAACAATAAATCACAGAATGACGCCAATGAGGACAAACACAATAATAGAAATAGGATATTAAAAGAAGACAAAAGCAGCCAGATAATTAAAAGCTAAAAAGGTGAGTCATTATCAGGCCTTAAAAAGAGTTAACAGTTTTTTCCTCCCTGATATTGCGTGGTAGGGCTGGGCATTCCAGAATTTGGGGGTGTAAAAGTTCAAAGCTGCTTTAGCACTTTTCATGCGGTTCACCTGGGTATACAGTGGGGGAAAAAAGTATTTAGTCAGCCACCAATTGTGCAAGTTCTCCCACTTAAAAAGATGAGAGAGGCCTGTAATTTTCATCATAGGTACACGTCAACTATGACAGACAAATTGACAGAACAAAAATCCAGAAAATCACATTGTAGGATTTTTAATGAATTTATTTGCAAATTATGGTGGAAAATAAGTATAGGCTAAATATTTGTTTCCCCACTGTGTGTATATATATATATATATTTACTTACTGTGAATAAAATCATAATAGTAGTCATCACAATAGTACATTACAGTATGTAGTTCTCAAAATCTTTAGTAGACAAACCAGTTTAAAATATATAGGTTTACCAAATGGTTAAGTGATTATAAATTAAGAGCAGATTGATTAAGTAATAGTAAAATGTATTTTATCAAATGAGAAGAGAATCATATCAAAACGAATGTGAGCATTGCATTGTGGAAAAGCAATTACTTTATATGAACATGTATTGCAGTGTGAAACATGTATTTCTAGATAAAACACTGATTAGATTAAAAAGTGACTGATTTTATGTTGTACTTCATCAGTAGAAAATGTGCTTAGAGTTTTGAAACAGCCTTTTTGATGATCTGTTTTGAGTTTTGTACTAAGCGTTGTAGAAATGTACCACATACTTGCGTAAATTGCACTAAAGCGATAAAAAATTTGGTAAAACTAGGCTGTCAAAATAAGGCCTTATGAAATATGTATTGTATCTTCTGTTACATTCCCCAGCAAGAAAACCAAACATGTCACTCAAACAGAACTAACAAAGAGTCACTGACAAACTAAACGAAACAGGTGGGGTTTTAGGAGGGGTTCTGAAAGACACTCATGGGGGAGGGGTCCACTGAAAGTTGCATAGCAACAACAACTGGGACCTAAAAGACGCCCACCATGAGCAGCCACTAAATTTGCCCACTAATCAAATCAAATCAAATTTTATTGGTCACATGCGCCGAATACAACAGGTGCAGACATTACAGTGAAATGCTTACTTACCACTAAGAGGCAAACAAAAGAAAAACCCACACCAAACTTAAAGACAGGAAGCAAACCAAAAAGTGGAGCAAAACTAAAAACAGGGAAGATCAGATAAAGGATTGTTTTTTCCAGAAATAGGGCAAGTCCACTAAATGTGTTAACCCTCCACATCTCAAGCCAACTGGAGCACTGGGCCATCCACTCTTAAATAGCACCTGTGCCAACACAGGTGAAACACCTTCCGACTAATGAGATGGACAAGCCAGCACAGGTGTAAAACATACTGACTAATGAGATGGACAAGCCAGCACAGGTGTAAAACATACTGACTAATGAGATGGACAAGCCAGCACAGGTGTAAAACATACTGACTAAAGAGGTGACAACAATCGGTGCGCCCCACATGCTAACATGCTATATGTGCTAAAGTCCAACCTCAAAATATAAATGGAAAAACAAAAACCTGTAACACCTTAAGACAACAAATATATCCTATATTCTTGCTCACGAACTTCCATATCACAACATGATGAACTTAAATGCGTCGCTACTTAAATGCATCGCATTCTCCAATACAGTTGAAGTCGGAAGTTTACATACACTTAGGTTGGAGTCATTAAAAATTGTTTTTCAACGACTCCACAAATTTCTTGTTAACAAACTATAGTTTTGGCAAGTCGGTTAGGACACCTACTTTGTGCGTGACACAAGTCATTTTTCCAACAATTGTTTACAGACAGATTATTTCACTTATAATTCACAATTCCAGTGGGTCAACATACACTAAGTTGACTGTGCCTTTAAACAGCTTGGAAAATTCCAGAAAATGATGTCATGGCTTTAGAAGCTTCTGATAGGCTAATTGACATGATTTGAGTCAATTGGAGGTGTACCTGTGGATGTATTTCAATGCCTACCTTCAAACTCAGTGCCTCTTTGCTTGACATCATGGGAAAATCAAAAGAAATCAGCCAAGACCTCAGAAAAAAAATTGTAGACCTCCACAAGTCTGGTTCATCCTTGGGAGCAATTTCCAAACGCCTGAAGGTACCACGTTCATCTGTACAAACAATAGTACGCAAGTATAAACACCATGGGACCACGCAGCCATCATACCGCTCAGGAAGGAGACGCATTCTGTCTCCTAGAGATTAACGTACTTTGGTGCGAAAAGTGCAAATATATCTTAGAACAACAGCAAAGGACCTTGTGAAGATGCTGGAGGAAACAGGTACAAAAGTATCTATATCCACAGTAAAACAAGTCCTATATCGACATAACCTGAAAGGCCGCTCAGCAAGGAAGAAGCCACTGCTCCAAAACCGTCATAAAAAAGCCAGACTACGGTTTGCAACTGCACATGGGAACAAAGATCGTACTTTTTGGAGAAATGTCCTCTGGTCTGATGAAACAAAAATAGAACTGTTTGGCCATAATGAGGAAAAAGGGTGTCGCTTGCAAGCCGAAGAACACCATCCCAACCGTGAAGCACGGGGTGGCAGCTTCATGCTGTGGGGATGCTTTGCTGCAGGAGGGACTGGTGCACTTCACAAAATAGATGGGATCATGAGGAAGGAAAATTATGTGGATATATTGAAGCAACATCTCAAGACATCAGTCAGGAAGTTAAAGCTTGGTCGCAAATGGGTCTTCCAAATGGACAATGACCCCAAGCATACTTCCAAAGTTGTGGCAAAATGGCTTAAGGACAACAAAGTCAAGGTATTGGAGTGGCCATCACAAAGCCCTGACCTCAATCCTATAGAAAATGTGTGGGCAGAACTGAAAAAGCGTGTGCAAGCAATGAGGCCTACAAACCTGACTCAGTTACACCAGCTCTGTCAGGAGGAATGGGCCAAAATTCACCCAACTTATTGTGGGAAGCTTGTGGAAGGCTACCGGAAATGTTTGACCCAAGTTAAACAATTTAAAGGCAATGCTACCAAATACTTATTGAGTGTATGTAAACTTCTGACCCACTGGGAATGTGATGAAAAAAATAAAAGCTTAAATAAATCATTCTCTCTACTATTATTCTGACATTTCACATTCTTAAAATAAAGTGGTGATCCTATCTGACCTAAGACAGAGAATTTTTACTAGGATTAAATGTCAGGAATTGTGAAAAACTGAGTTTAAATGTATCTGGCTAAGGTGTATGTAAACTTCCGACTTCAACTGTGTAAACAGGGCTGTCAACAATTAAATTCAAAACAGACACCTTTTTTTTATCGTTTATAATAAAAATAATAAAAAATAAAAGTATTCCCTAAAAATCAGAAGTTTTGACAAACGGTAGAATAACGTACGTTTCTACAACTCTCATCCCCTTGGAACGAGCCCAACCAAAACGAAACTCATCTCCAAAATGTGCAGTCAAAATCAATTGTGAGCTAGTGCTACACACTGGCTAAACATAAAAAAACTCACCGACTGCCCACCCTTGAAAGACAATCAGCAACCAAGCTGTCCTTACCACGGATATGTCTGATTTCGAGGGGAAACTCCTGCAATATAAGACTCCAGCAAAGGAGTTGGCGATTCGTGGAGCTTGTCTTTTGCAGGAAAACGAGAGGGTTATCATCCGAATAGACCACAATAGGGGTAGAGACCGACACATGAACCTCGAAGTGCTGAAGAGCCAAAACAAGCATTTCCTTCTCGATAGTCGGGTAGTGTTTTTTTGATAGGAGGCCAATTGCTTTGACAAGTACACCACAGGGTATCGTCTTTCTGTAGGAGGTTAACCCGAACGGAAGACGAAGGTAGGAAAACAAACCATCAGCCAACTCTTTGGCGCGCTCAGTTAGAGAGACTTGTCAATATCCCTTCAGCAGATCGAACTTGCTAATATACTTAGCAGCGCCAACACGGTCCACACAATTGTCGACTCTGGGAAAAGGGTACGAGTCCAACTTAGTAACGGCATTGAGTTTCTGAAAATCGGAACAAAACCACAGAGACCCATCCACCTTAGTTACTAATATACAGGGCGAACTCCATGAACTGTTGCCATGTTGTGCAATGCCGTGCTCAAGCATGAACTCCACCTCACTGCGGAGCTTCTTTCTCTTTTCAGGGTTCACTCAATAGGCATGTTGTTTGATTGGGGCAGAGTCCCCAACGTCAATGTCATGCTCTAGTACATTTGTCTGAGTTGGCAGATCTGAGAATAAACCCTGATATTCTAAAAGACATTAAGGTTTCCTAGAATCTCTGAGTTACTCAGCCGTCCATCCGGCACAGGGCGTATTGGGATTTCCTCGTGCTCTTGAAGACTATAGTCAACGGTGACAGCAGTGGCCACAGACAGGACTATCAGTTTCCACATAATTTTTCCACCTGATCGTAACGGGTGAAGTATGGTTTCAACATGTTGTCATGACACAGCCAGGGTTTTTTTTTCTGCGCTCCGGTGTGGTGATGATGTAATCCAGATTACCAATTATTTTCACTATGGGGTAAGGGCATGAAAAGGACTTGGTCACTCACATCGAAACTGCGGGATCGGGCCTTTCCATCATACCAAACTTTCATTTTCATTTGTGCCCGTCTCCAGATCCTCACAGGCGCGGTACAGTATCCAAAAGAACTAACATGCTCCAACAGATTTGTTTTTGTGTTTAAGGTGTCACCCTGCAACAACCTCTCTCTCAGCAAACTCAAAGACCTCTGACATGATATCCAAACACAAGCTCATTCGGACTAAAACCCGAGAGATTCCTGAACAACCTCCCGAGCTGCAAACAGCACAAGAGGGACCCCCTTTATCCCAGTCTTTCTCAAACTCAAAGCAGTAAGCTCTCAACATAGACTTCAAAGTCTGATGAAATCTCTCAGGAGCACCTTGAGACTCTGGGTGGTAGGCACTAGAGGGGAAATGGGTTACCCCCAACTGTTGAGGCACTTGCTGGAAGACCTTTGACATGAAATCTATACCTTGGTCAGACTACACTACCTGCAGAAGTTCAATTTCACCAGGGCCTTAACAATACTGGGAGCCGTGATTTCCCTCAGTGAAATGGCCTCAGAGAAATGAGTGGCAGTGTAATTGATGGTCAAGAGAAACTGGTTACCACTCTTGGCTTTGGGCAAAGGACCAACACAATCCACCAGAACCCTGCTGAAAGGTTAGTCAAAAGCAGGAATAGGCTGCAAAGGTGCAACCGGTACAGCTTGGTTCGGTTTATCCGTCCGCTTGCAAACGTGACAGGATTTACAGTAAGACACAACATCCTGTTTCAGACCAGGCCAGAAGAAGTTACGCTAGATACGGTCATACATCTTGTTGACCACAATATGGCCTGCCATACTACCATCGTGAGCCAACCTCAGTATCTCTTTTTGAAGCGTAACTGGAACGACATTTTTGAGATACACTGGGCCAATCGTCTTGCCCAGAAGTGGCGCGAGAACGCCATTTCCTCATTAGAACACCATCTCTGTCAAAGTAACCCCCACAAACTACATCAAACTCCTCCTCTGGACATATCTCAGCAAAAAGAGGGAAGACATCAAAGTGTAAACTGTAGGGACCCTCGCTTCCTTCAGTGGTCCTACAAACTAGCTCACATTTGTGAGGTTTTCAAAGAGAGGTAAACTCAGGAGGTTTACTGAAATCAGGATCACTCATAAACGTCTCAGACAGATCGACCATGGTGGGATCGCTGACATCCTCCTCAACAATAGACTTGCTCCCGGTGACCTTCTTAGACAGCACGTGTAATGGCACACGCTAGGGTACTTTTCTGATAACCCATCAGGTTCCACTACTCTGGGTTCCTTACAAACGACAGGATTTTGCACGACCTTCCCTCTAGCCAAATAGTTTCCCCAAAATGAATGAGACCCCCCTTCACCAGTAGGCTAGGCCTCACCCCAACGACAACGGTACCAAAAATAAGATCAGACTCGAGTTCCACATTATACAAAGGAACTTCCATGCAACCCATCTCCACGCCTTGTACTAACACAACACTGTAAGCAGTTGCTGAAGTGTCAGACAAAGACCAAACACTCTCCAACATGAAGGACTGGGCCGCCCGCCCGCAGTGTCTCTCAGTATCTTCACCTGCTGCTTAACAGCATCGCCACTCTGCAGAGACATGAAGCTTTCAGAAAGAAAGGTTTAGGAGATACACCAGTCCCAACCAGAGACTTAAATGGGCTGGAGTGCTCCCACAATAATTTTTCTGTTTCAACTGTGACCTTTCTCATGGCAGTAATGACAAACTGGCTGATACAAAAAATGAGTTTTCTGACGATCTTTATCTTTGGGCACCGTAGAAAAGGACTGAAACCTCGTTGTAGGACGTGACTTCTTTGGATTGCATTTTGCGTAAGGATAACTACTGGGTGCTTTGTTTGTGAAGGTCGTTTTATGTCAACACAAACTAATCTGCAAGAACTGCAGCTTTCTCAAGAGTGAGATCCTTGTGCTCATAAATGTAGGTAGCAACCTTTTTGTGAAGGTAATTCTTGAATTGCTCGAGAAGTATGAGTGTCTTTAAATCCTCAAGGTCCTTGACCTCTTAAGAACCACACCACCGATCAAAAAGACATGCTTGTTCCCTTTGCGAACTCAACATGGCTTTGTGATTCTGTCTTTCGTAATTTACGGAACTTGTCTGTATGCCTCTGGGACCAACTCGTAAGCCTGAAGGATAGCAGCTTTAACAGTGGCAATCTGAACTCTGATCAAGAGATAACGCGGCGTCCATTTTCTGAGCTTTTTCCCCCACAAGAACACTTTGGAGGAGCAGTGACCAAATGTCTCGCCGCCATTTTAGGGACGTGGCAATCCGCTCAGAGTAAAATATACATCCACCTCTTTATCGTTGAAAGGCGGTAAAAGCCAGCTGTTCCGACCAAGCTCAAACTCTGTTGAAGGTGCAGGATGACTGGATTCGGAGTGTTTCCAGATTGATCTCTTAATCGAATGGCATTTTCACGTTCTTGATCTTGTTGTCTGGCTGCACGCTCATCTTGTGTTTCCTTGTGCTCCAACTCTAATTTCTGTTGTTCCCATTTTGCCTTTAGTTCTACCTCACTCAGTTGCAGGTCTATGGGGTGTACCCTACCATATCTCTCTATATGGGGTGTACTCTACCACCCGTAGGAACCTCTTCATCATCCTCCCTCTCTGGAAAGATTCCTCCTCCAACAAAACAGTACCGATCAACTTTTTCACTACTGCTTTTGGATCGCCAGATGCCACAATGTTTTGCAATGACGAGCAGATTCGCCTTCGTACATTTATCTAGCATCTCCCATGTAGGGTTTTCCACAAACGCTTCCAACTTGGCGTCCAAGGCTTTATTTTATTAGCCTGTGTGTTTACGCAGCTTTCAAAATGATTCCACCAATCTTATAACCCCTCGGGGTGGATGTCAGTAACAAACACTCACAACTGGAGAACTGGTCCAGCCACTCTTAAATATCACCTGTGCCAACACAGGTGAAACCCCTTTCGACTAATGAGATGGAAAGCCAACACAGGTGTAACATACGGACTTACGAGGTGACACCAATTTGAGCTCCTCATGTGCTAAAGTCCAATCTCAAAATATAAAAGGGAAAACTAAAACCTGTAACAGCCTTGAAGAATTACACTTAAATAACAACATATTTACTTAGGATCTCACTTGGTGAAGGCCACAGGACTGAATTTGAATTTTAATGCAACAACCATGTGTCTGTCACTAGCAAACCCAGTCATGGGTGGCACTGGTAACAAAACTTCATTTGAAAGGCACCCTGGGAAATATGCAAATAAGGTTCAACACCCTACAGCAGGGCTATTCAATTTCAGTTTTTTGTTTCTACCTGGATTTTCATATGGTTCTTCAAAGAACCATCCCATTTAAGGTTCTTCAGAGAACCTAAAACGCTTCCCCAATGGCACGTGTCAAACTCATTCCACGGAGGGTCGAGTGTCACTCCTCACTTGAACTTGAATGATGAATTAAGTTCACTAATTAGTAAAGAATTCCCCTCACCTGGTTGTCTAGGTCTTAATAAAACAAAATTAAAAGACGCTAGGTCCTCCATGGAATGAGTTTGACACCCCTGCCCTATGGCATCACTCTGAAGAACCTTATTTGGTTCCAACTTGAACCTTTTATTTTTAAGAGTGCACCACAAACTGGGAGCAGCACAGGATTGGCTGCAGAGCTGCGCCCCTAGAGCAGGATAGGGGTGAAAGGGATTGAAACAGGGGTGAAAGTAGATTTAATTTCTACCCGGTATGTGTGTCCTGTGTGTGCAAGCGCTTAATCATGGAATTACATATAGAATCCCTATGAATTCAATAGGATCTCTGTGGGCCTAGACATACATATTTGTCATTTAACTTTTAAAATGTTTTACCTTTTATTGTGGCATAAACAAAACCGGTCATGATGTTTTCAACAATCACTTCAAAGGGCTCTTTCAGTATCGGCTCCTGAAAAAATTCTCAGGGGGGGCAATTTTTCTGATGATTTAGGTGACCTACACACATTTTAAAAAAGATATGTCCAGCAACAACATGAAGACAGGGGCAGCATATAAGTCAATACTGATATACACATTATTTGCTTCAAAAAGGCCTCATGGTTGAATTGGAAATATGTGCACCTGAGCATAATTCACAACAAGCAAGCAGGAGCTTTTGATAGAGGCTACTGAAAACATTGATGCAAGTTATTGGTAATAAGAAATTTTTATAGACTTCCATATTCTGCCCTCTTGTATAGATTTGTGAAAATGAACAGTGATAGACATTTTGCCTGAAAACAGAATTTGAAAATAATTTCTAGAAAAGGTAAACACAGCTATCTGTATGGCTTTGTAAAAATGAACAACCATATTCTGGCCAATTGTATAGATGTGTAAATATGGACAACCATATTCTGGCCAATTGTATAGATTTGTAAAAATGAACATGAACAGATTTTTTTTACTTTTTTTACTTTTTTTCAAATGAAAAATAACTATTTTAAACAACATCAACTGTGAACTGATTTGGGCGTGTGTGTGTTAAAGAGACAGACAGGGAGGGACAAAGAGAGAGAGAGGCTACATTACTTGTACTGAAACTGTTCTAGCTTGCTGCATGATCAAATTCAGCTGATGCGCATAGCAATGCACGTAATGGGCATTCTTGAAATGCTCACGCACCTTTTGCTGCACACCAGCCTTCTCTCCCCTCATCACACTGGCTCCATCGTAAGCTTGCGCAATGAGTTTGACTTTCTCGTCGTCGGCAAAAAGACCGTTCAGTCTCTCCAAAAGCACACTGGCGATTGAGACTGAGGTTGATTCCGAGATGGGAAGGAACTCAAAAAAGCGCTCCTGCACTTTGTGGTTGCTATCTATGTACTTCAGCACAAGCACCAGCTGTGTCTGTGTAGAAACGTCCGTGGTCTCGTCAGCTTGGATAGCTACGAAGTTCGCCGACTTCACCTCCTCCACAATATGTTCCCTCATGACCGCTAGCATACACTCCAGTAGCTCGTTTTGAATGGTCTTTGATGTGCCCTTGAAAACTTTAGCATTTTTAAGATGGTCATCAAACACCTCATCTAATTGTGCCACAAAGTTGACAAGTCCAAGAAAAATACCAGGGTTGGTGGAGCCCTCAGTTTCATCTTTGCCTCGCAAAGCTAGCCTCCTTGACAGTAGTACGTGAATTGATTGACGCTGCTACCCGCTCTTTTCTTAGTTATGTTCATGGTTACTTATGTTACGTATGACGAAAGCGCGTAAGTGCAAGCCCTCCCGGAACCCATAGAGATTGTATTGAAAGCTCTGATATTTGAAAAAAAAAAGATTTTACATGAGAGTCTATGAGAGACTCCAGGGCGATTTTCAACCTGACTGAAATCGCCCCAAAAGGGGCGGGGCCATTTGAAGCACGACTTTAGCCTGATTGGACATTTAGTGGCAGATCAGACGTCTAGATTAGAACACTGATAACTACTGTTGCCGTGATATAATTGATTAGAAAAAAAATCCCTTCCTTTTCCCGTTTGGCAGTGCGTCGCCCATATCGCCCTAATGAACACACCGCCCCTGGGCTCTTTTACTAGGCTACCGGCAAGTTCATCCACTCACAACATATTCCTCCAGACAGTGGTGAATGGAAACAGTGGTGAATGGAAACAGTGGTGAATGGAAACAGTGGTGAATCTGTAACACAAAGCACCACAAAGTGTAATGACATTTTGACGATTGTCATTAGGCCAGAGTTTATGCATCCACTGCTGTACCGGACCGGACCGGCTTACTTTCACCCCTGGATTTAAATATTAACATTAAACATTCTCCAATAACATGGAACAAAGGAAGGAAGGCCACCCTTTGTTTTTAGCAGAACTAAAAACTGATCCCCATATAGTGCAGGAGGGTCAATTAGTTCAGTGGGACCAGATGTGGCAAGGGAGGGGTTTGGCCATAGGAGAGGGGGGGGAGAACCATAGATACAGGGGGCTTCTTTATATATGTGCTGTAAAGTCAAAGATTATGGATATACTGACAAGATACTTGTCTCTCTCTTCGCCCTAACAATGGGAAGTTGTTGTCCACAAAGCGGCCCGGTGGGCTGTATAGCTCCCACCTATCCTTTCTTTGGATTAGTGGATAAATCTCATTATTTTAATACATTTTTAAATATTTGATGAGGGTTGTTGAGGTCAACCGCCTGTACTCAATGGAGAGACATGCTATGCTACTAGCCTCAGGTCATGAATATGCATAGCCATCTCGAGAACAACTCTGATATAAAGTTTTTTTTTTGTCAGAGTTGCCGGGATGTCACGTGTCCTACTTATATCAGTACACTTGTGACAAATGAAGCATTATGAAACTTCTACTCAATCAAATAAACCTCACGTAGCAAATAAACCATTAAAAAAAATGTGTTGACCAAATCCGACACTCTTTCATTGTCCTCTGGTGAGCGAAATAAATGAAACAGCGCCCCCTGCTGCTGAAGACAGATTTTGGCAGAGTTGGGACTCTCGCTTCGCATCTTCTTCTCTGGTTATGGCTTCTGTGGTAATGGGCGGTGCCATTGAGGACTTTCTATATTTTAAAAGTAGTCCATTTCTTCTTCTACTACTTGTATGAGTCTGTAAACTGAAAGGGTGCATACCGCCACCTGGAGTGTGTTGTCTTAACAGTTATGAAGCCAAGGTTGGCGATTTGCTGCCACCTGTAGTTATGAAATGTTTGCTCAGGAGTATAATTAATTGGCTGATCCCTCCTGATGACCTGGATGGAATCATGTGATCCTTCCTTTTAACCCGTAGGAAGTCTCACCCAGTTGACTACTTAAAAACGGTGAAAATCCTCAATGGCGCTGCCCCATGCTAAATCAGGCGTTTTGGGCTCTAGAGCTGTCTATCTAAGTCTACGGGGAAACCCTGGTAGCTGCTATGAGCTTTTGGAACAGGGATAGGTAATTTACCATCCTTAGCATTTAGGTTTTCAGTTTTAAACATCCTAGATCCTAACGCTACGAGTGCAACAGATCCAGGTTACACCTTTGTCAAATTGACACCAGCATAGCCATAGCTCCAACTCAACACTCATATATAATTCACTGGACCCTAGTCACCCTGGTCCTGAACTGTTGTCTCCACTTGGGCTGTTGCGGTGACAGTATTACCGCCACACCGGCAGTCATGAGTCATGACCGCAGTCAAATTCCACGTGACCGTTGAGTCACGGCGGGCTCCCGAGTGGCGCAGCGGTCTAAGGCACTGCATCTCAGTGTTTATTTTATTTTTATTTCACCTTTATTTAACCAGGTAAGCCAGTTGAGAACAGGTTCTTATTTACAACTGCGACGATTCCAGGCTGTATCACAACCGGCCGTGATTGGGAGTCCCATAGGGCGGCGCACAATTGGCCCAGCGTCGTCCGGGTTTGGCCGGTGTAGGCCGTCATTGTAAATAAGAATTTGTTCTTAACTGACTTGCCTAGTTAAAGAAAAGGTAATCTCCTCTTATAGACTCAGGACATGCTTTGGTAGTACCCAACTCGCTAATGGCCTGGTACTCAGGGATCTACTGTCCCTCTAACCATCAGGTCCTAATGGCCTGGTACTCAGGGCTCTATTGTCCCTCTAACCATCAGGTCCTAATGGCCTGGTACTCAGGGCTCTAACCATCAGGTCCTAATGGCCTGGTACTCAGGGCTCTAACCATCAGGTCCTAATGGCCTGGTACTCAGGGCTCTATTGTCCCTCTAACCATCAGGTCCTAATGTCCTGGTACTCAGGGCTCTAACCATCAGGTCGCTAATGGCCTGGTACTCAGGGCTCTATTGTCCCTCTAACCATCAGGTCCTAATGTCCTGGTACTCAGGGCTCTACTGTCCCTCTAACCATCAGGTCCTAATGGCCTGGTACTCAGGGCTCTACTGTCCCTCTAACCATCAGGTCCTAATGGCCTGGTACTCAGGGCTCTACTGTCCTTCTAACCATCAGGTCCTAATGGCCTGGTACTCAGAGCTCTATTGTCCCTCTAACCACTCTGACATCAATGCAATCGAAAATCACATCAAACACTTATCATCAAAACAGTATCGTGCTTTTAAAACTCACCACACTGTGATTGATCAATTTGAAGAAAGAAGTTCAACAGCAGGTTGAAAAATGAGTGGAAAACATGGTCGTTGTGGATGTTGTTTCAAAGCCTAACAATGAAATGGACAGCGCTTTCTAAGGTGATTATGAATTCAAAACACCCATATGCATATTAGAGCTTATGCATATGCATAGGTCTATATATGACACCAAGCCTACAACAAACGGAATTAAAATAATGACTGTGCCGGTCGTTATACCATACATAGCCTAGCGCATACTAAGCACCGCAGAAAAACATCTCAAAAAACAGATTTAAGATGTCTTTAATTGGTCTAGCCCATATTCCAAAATTAAACAAATTCTAGTAATCTCCTTTGAGTGTGGACTGTGCTATTATGCACTCTGGATGGACTGGTTACCTTATGCTACGCTCCAAACTTTCTATCCATGAGTCTGGGAGAGAAGGTATAGGCCTAGGCCATGCTGTTGGTTCATTGGGAGAGAAGGTATAGGTCTAGGCCATGCTGTTGGTTCATTGGGAGAGAAGGTATAGGTCTAGGCCATGCTGTTGGTTCATTGGGAGAGAAGGTATAGGCCTTGCTGTTGGTTCATTGGGAGAGAAGGTATAGGTCTAGGCCATGCTGTTGGTTCATTGGGAGAGAAGGTATAGGTCTAGGCCATGCTGTTGGTTCATTGGGAGAGAAGGTATAGGCCTAGGCCATGCTGTTGGTTCATTGGGAGAGAAGGTATAGGTCTAGGCCATGCTGTTGGTTCATTGGGAGAGAAGGTATAGGCCTAGGCCATGCTGTTGGTTCATTGGGAGAGAAGGTATAGGTCTAGGCCATGCTGTTGGTTCATTGGGAGAGAAGGTATAGGTCTAGGCCATGCTGTTGGTTCATTGGGAGAGAAGGTATAGGTCTAGGCCATGCTGTTGGTTCATTGATTGTGCAGGGCGGCTTACAGAGTTAGCCTACAATAGTGAAGTTGTATTTGATTTTGAATATCTTAGTAATAGGGTGACACATTAGGCTCCATTTAGCTACATAATATCTATTGCTTTGGGGATACCGTGTGTGTGTAACCTACAGTGCTATGAAAAAGTATTTGCCCCCTTTCTAATTTTCTCTACTTTTGCATATTTGTGATACTGAATGTTATCAGATCTTCAACCAAAACCTAATATTAGATAAAGGGAACATAAGTGGACAAATAACACAACAATTACATATTTATTTAATTTATTTCATAAACAAAGTTATGCAACACCCAATTCCCCTGTGTGAAAAAGTAATTTCCCCCTTACACTCAATAACTGGTTGTGCCACCTTTAGCTGCAATGACTCCAACCAAATGCTTCCTGTAGTTGTTGATCAGTCTCTCACGTCGCTGTGGAGGAATTTTGGCCCATTCTTCCATGCAAAACTGCTTTAACTGGTTTTCAAGCATGAACTGCTCGTTTCAAGTCCTGCCACAACATCTCAATTGGTATTAGGTCTGGACTTTGACTAGGCCATTCCAAAATGTCAAATTTGTTGCTTTTTAGCAATTTTCATGTAGACTTGATTGTGTGTTTTGGATCATTGTCTTGCTGCATGACCCAGCTGCGCTTCAGCTTCAGCTCACAGACGGATGGTCTGACATTCTCCTGTAGAATTCTCTGATACAGAGCAGAATTCATGGTTCCTTCTAGTAAGGCAAGTCGTCCAGGTCCTGAGGCATCAAAGCATCCCCAAACCATCACACCACCACCACCATGCTTGACCTTTGGTATGATGTTCTTCCTGTGGAATGCAGAGTTTGGTTTTCGCCAGGCATTACTGGAACCATGTCGTCCAAAAAAGTTATACTTTTGAATCTTCCAAGAGTCTTGATGATCATCCAGGTGCTTTTTGGCAAACTTCAGTCAACTTTTTGGACGACATGTCTGAAAGACAATTGTTTTTGTCTTTCAGAAACGTTTTGTCTGTCAGATAGCTTTAAGCATACAGCAAATGTCACTGCAAAAGTTTCATATTCTGCCAAGACATTTGATCAAGTTCGCCATTGCTATTTCCTTTAGATACTGTCTTGGCCTAATTCCAATACTTCCAAAGTATACAGCAAATAAGGGTGTTATTGTCACCATAAAAGGTGAATGATGGCCGTTTTTCTGGTGGAGTTTTAAAGCTCGTTCACGTGCGCACAGTTTCAGGATTTATAACGGGAAACATGCTTATGTATGGCATGCACAGAGTTTATAAATCTCAATATTTTTGTACATGCGCAGTCTTTTCAGAGATGGTGCACGCAGATATTTAGTGTTCAATTTACGCAATGGTTATAAATTAGGCCCCTGTTGTTTAGGAAGCATGAGAGAGAAAGACAGTGTGAGAGAGAGAGAGACACATGACATTCACTTTAATACCATCAAAATATTCGAATAAAGTGCCGTTTCCAATATAATAAGAATGTTAGAAAAATAAGATTACGTCCCAAATTGAACCCTATTCAGGTCCTGGTCAAAAGTAGTGCACTATATAGGACAGTGGTATTTAATTCTTACCCTACGAGGTCAGGAGTACTGTTGGTGATTTGTTATACTTGATCATGAATTGTACCCTGGTGTCCCTGGTCCAAATAAGTCCCTGGTTAGAGGGGAAGAATGGAAAAAAATGACTTCGAGGTCCAGATTAGAATTTGAGGGATATATGGAACAGGGTGGTGTTTGGAACTCAAACAAAGTCATGTATAAATGTAGATCAGAAGAAAGAGCTCCACCTGCTGGCCAATGGTAGCATAGTCTGGTGGTAGTCTGGTGGTAGCATAGTCTGATGGTAGTCTGGTGGTAGCATAGTCTGATGGTAGTCTGGTGGTAGCATAGTCTGATAGTAGTCTGGTGGTAGCATAGTCTGATAGTAGTCTGGTGGTAGCATAGTCTGATGGTAGTCTGGTGGTAGCATAGTCTGATGGTAGTCTGGTAGTAGCATAGTCTGATGGTAGTCTGGTGGTAGCATAGTCTGATGGTAGTCTGGTGGTAGCATAGTCTGATGGTAGTCTGGTGGTAGCATAGTCTGATGCTAGTCTGGTGGTAGCATAGTCTGATGGTAGTCTGGTGGTAGCATAGTCTGATGGTAGTCTGGTGGTAGCATAGTCTGATGGTAGTCTGGTGGTAGCATAGTCTGATGGTAGTCTGGTGGTAGCATAGTCTGATGGTAGTCTGATGGTAGCATAGTCTGATGGTAGTCTGGTGGTAGCATAGTCTGATGGTAGTCTGATGGTAGCATAGTCTGATGGTAGTCTGGTGGTAGCATAGTCTGGTGGTAGCATAGTCTGGTGGTAGCATAGTCTGATGGTAGTCTGGTGGTAGCATAGTCTGATGGTAGTCTGGTGGTAGCATAGTCTGATGGTAGTCTGGTGGTAGCATAGTCTGATGGTAGTCTGGTGGTAGCATAGTCTGATGGTAGTCTGGTGGTAGCATAGTCTGGTGGTAGTCTGGTGGTAGCATAGTCTGATGGTAGTCTGGTGGTAGCATAGTCTGATGGTAGTCTGGTGGTAGCATAGTCTGATGGTAGTCTGATGGTAGTCTGATGGTAGTCTGGTGGTAGCATAGTCTGATGGTAGTCTGGTGGTAGCATAGTCTGATGGTAGTCTGGTGGTAGCATAGTCTGATGGTAGTCTGGTGGTAGCATAGTCTGGTGGTAGTCTGGTGGTAGCATAGTCTGGTGGTAGTCTGGTGGTAGTCTGGTGGTAGTCTGGTGGTAGCATAGTCTGATGGTAGTCTGGTGGTAGCATAGTCTGATGGTAGTCTGGTGGTAGCATAGTCTGGTGGTAGTCTGGTGGTAGCATAGTCTGGTGGTAGTCTGGTGGTAGCATAGTCTGGTGGTAGTCTGGTGGTAGTCTGATGGTAGTCTGGTGGTAGCATAGTCTGGTGGTAGTCTGGTGGTAGCATAGTCTGGTGGTAGCATAGTCTGATGGTAGCATAGTCTGATGGTAGTCTGATGGTAGTCTGATGGTAGTCTGGTGGTAGCATAGTCTGGTGGTAGTCTGGTGGTAGCATAGTCTGATGGTAGTCTGGTGGTAGCATAGTCTGATGGTAGTCTGGTGGTAGCATAGTCTGATGGTAGTCTGATGGTAGTCTGATGGTAGTCTGGTGGTAGCATAGTCTGATGGTAGTCTGGTGGTAGCATAGTCTGATGGTAGTCTGGTGGTAGCATAGTCTGATGGTAGTCTGGTGGTAGCATAGTCTGATGGTAGTCTGGTGGTAGCATAGTCTGGTGGTAGTCTGGTGGTAGCATAGTCTGGTGGTAGTCCGGTGGTAGCATAGTCTGATGGTAGTCTGGTGGTAGCATAGTCTGGTGGTAGTCTGGTGGTAGCATAGTCTGGTGGTAGTCTGGTGGTAGCATAGTCTGGTGGTAGCATAGTCTGATGGTAGCATAGTCTGATGGTAGTCTGATGGTAGTCTGATGGTAGCATAGTCTGGTGGTAGTCTGGTGGTAGCATAGTCTGATGGTAGTCTGGTGGTAGCATAGTCTGATGGTAGTCTGGTGGTAGCATAGTCTGATGGTAGTCTGATGGTAGTCTGATGGTAGTCTGGTGGTAGCATAGTCTGATGGTAGTCTGTTGGTAGCATAGTCTGATGGTAGTCTGGTGGTAGCATAGTCTGATGGTAGTCTGGTGGTAGCATAGTCTGGTGGTAGTCTGGTGGTAGCATAGTCTGGTGGTAGTCTGGTGGTAGTCTGGTGGTAGTCTGGTGGTAGCATAGTCTGATGGTAGTCTGGTGGTAGCATAGTCTGGTGGTAGTCTGGTGGTAGCATAGTCTGGTGGTAGTCTGGTGGTAGCATAGTCTGGTGGTAGCATAGTCTGATGGTAGCATAGTCTGGTGGTAGCATAGTCTGGTGGTAGCATAGTCTGATGGTAGCATAGTCTGGTGGTAGCATAGTCTGGTGGTAGCATAGTCTGGTGGTAGCATAGTCTGGTGGTAGCATAGTCTGGTGGTAGCATAGTCTGATGGTAGCATAGTCTGATGGTAGTCTGATGGTAGTCTGATGGTAGTCTGGTGGTAGCATAGTCTGGTGGTAGTCTGGTGGTAGCATAGTCTGATGGTAGTCTGGTGGTAGCATAGTCTGATGGTAGTCTGGTGGTAGCATAGTCTGATGGTAGTCTGATGGTAGTCTGATGGTAGTCTGGTGGTAGCATAGTCTGATGGTAGTCTGGTGGTAGCATAGTCTGATGGTAGTCTGGTGGTAGCATAGTCTGATGGTAGTCTGGTGGTAGCATAGTCTGATGGTAGTCTGGTGGTAGCATAGTCTGGTGGTAGTCTGGTGGTAGCATAGTCTGGTGGTAGTCCGGTGGTAGCATAGTCTGATGGTAGTCTGGTGGTAGCATAGTCTGGTGGTAGTCTGGTGGTAGCATAGTCTGGTGGTAGTCTGGTGGTAGCATAGTCTGGTGGTAGCATAGTCTGATGGTAGCATAGTCTGATGGTAGTCTGGTGGTAGCATAGTCTGGTGGTAGTCTGGTGGTAGCATAGTCTGATGGTAGTCTGGTGGTAGCATAGTCTGATGGTAGTCTGGTGGTAGCATAGTCTGATGGTAGTCTGATGGTAGTCTGATGGTAGTCTGGTGGTAGCATAGTCTGATGGTAGTCTGTTGGTAGCATAGTCTGATGGTAGTCTGGTGGTAGCATAGTCTGATGGTAGTCTGGTGGTAGCATAGTCTGGTGGTAGTCTGGTGGTAGCATAGTCTGGTGGTAGTCTGGTGGTAGTCTGGTGGTAGTCTGGTGGTAGCATAGTCTGATGGTAGTCTGGTGGTAGCATAGTCTGGTGGTAGTCTGGTGGTAGCATAGTCTGGTGGTAGTCTGGTGGTAGCATAGTCTGATGGTAGTCTGGTGGTAGCATAGTCTGGTGGTAGTCTGGTGGTAGCATAGTCTGGTGGTAGTCTGGTGGTAGCATAGTCTGGTGGTAGCATAGTCTGATGGTAGCATAGTCTGATGGTAGTCTGATGGTAGTCTGATGGTAGTCTGGTGGTAGCATAGTCTGGTGGTGAGTCTGGTGGTAGCATAGTCTGATGGTAGTCTGGTGGTAGCATAGTCTGATGGTAGTCTGGTGGTAGCATAGTCTGATGGTAGTCTGATGGTAGTCTGATGGTAGTCTGGTGGTAGCATAGTCTGATGGTAGTCTGGTGGTAGCATAGTCTGATGGTAGTCTGGTGGTAGCATAGTCTGATGGTAGTCTGGTGGTAGCATAGTCTGGTGGTAGTCTGGTGGTAGCATAGTCTGGTGGTAGTCTGGTGGTAGTCTGGTGGTAGTCTGGTGGTAGCATAGTCTGATGGTAGTCTGGTGGTAGCATAGTCTGGTGGTAGTCTGGTGGTAGCATAGTCTGGTGGTAGTCTGGTGGTAGCATAGTCTGGTGGTAGCATAGTCTGATGGTAGCATAGTCTGGTGGTAGCATAGTCTGGTGGTAGCATAGTCTGATGGTAGCATAGTCTGGTGGTAGCATAGTCTGGTGGTAGCATAGTCTGGTGGTAGCATAGTCTGGTGGTAGCATAGTCTGGTGGTAGCATAGTCTGGTGGTAGCATAGTCTGCACAGTGCTGTGTCCCGGCGGAGGGGCGGGGCCTGGAATCCCTCTAGCGACTCAGCTCTCCGTTACCGGAGATGTTCCACACATACACACTGGGGTCCAGAAACTGGGTGGGGTGAATCCAGGTGAAAGCTATGATCCCTTATTCATGTCACCTGTGTGTATCAAGAATGGTCCACCACCCAAAGGACATCCAGACAACTTGACACAACTGTGGAAAGCATTGGAGTCAACATGGGCCAGAATCCCTGAGGAATGCTTTCAACACCTTGTAGAGTCCATGCCCCAACAAGTTGAGGCTGTTCTGAGGGCAAAATGGGGGGTACAACTCAATATTAGGAAGGTGTTCTTAATGTTTTGTACACTCAGACAGGGAAGTGAGCCGGGGTTGCTGGCATGAAAGTTAAACATCCTAGGCATCGAGCCAATAGGGTTAACATGGCTCATATTAGCAAGGATTGCTACACCATATTAAATACTACATTTATTTATTATGTTTATTTGGACAGGGACAATGTACAACAAAAAAATTAATCTCAGAAGTGAGAAGGGATACATTGCACCACATTTACAGTTGAAGTCGGAAGTTTACATACACCTTATCCAAATACATTTAAAATCAGTTTTTCACAATTCCTGACATTTAATCCTAGTAAAAATTCCCTGTCTTAGGTCAGTTAGGATCACCATTTTATTTTAAGAATGTGAAATATCAGAACAATAGTAGAGAGAATGATTTATTTCAGCTTTTATTTCTTTCATCACATTCCCAGTGGGTCAGAAGTTTACATACACTCAATTAGTATTTGGTAGCATTGTCTTTAAATTGTTTAACTTGGGTCAAATGTTTCGGGTAGCCTTCCACAAACTTCCCACAATAAGCTGGGTGAATTTTGGCCCATTCCTCCTGACAGAGCTGGTGTAACTGAGTCAGGTTTGTAGGCCTCCTTGCTCGCACACGCTTTTTCAGTTCTGCCCACAAATTTTCTATAGGATTGAGGTCAGGGCTTTGTGATGGCCACTCCAATACCTTGACTTTGTTGTCCTTAAGCCATTTTGCCACAACTTTGGAAGTATGCTTGGGGTCATTGTCCATTTGGAAGACCCATTTGCGACCAAGCTTTAACTTCCTGACTGATGTCTTGAGATGTTGCTTCAATATATCCACATAATTTTCCTTCCTCATGATGCCATCTATTTTGTGAAGTGCACCAGTCCCTCCTGCAGCAAAGCACCCCCACGGCAAGATGATGCCACCCCCATGCTTCACGGTTGGGATGATGTTCTTCGGCTTGCAAGGCTCCCCCTTTTTCCTCCAAACATTACGATGGTCATTATGGCCAAACAGTTCTATTTTTGTTTCATCAAACCAGAGGACATTTCTCCAAAAAGTACGATCTTCGTCCCCATGTGCAGTTGCAAACCGTAGTCTGGCTTTTTTATGGCGGTTTTGGAGCAGTGGATTCTTCCTTGCTGAGCGGCCTTTCAGGTTATGTCGATATAGGACTCGTTTTACTGTGGATATAGATACTTTTGTACCTGTTTCCTCCAGCATCTTCACAAGGTCCTTTGCTGTTGTTCTGGGATTGATTTGCACTTTTCACACCAAAGTCCGTTCATCTCGAGGAGACAGAACGCGTCTCCTTCCTGAGCGGTATGACGGCTGCGTGGTCCCATGGTGTTTATACTTGCGTACTATTGTTTGTACAGATGAACATGGTACCTTCAGGCGTTTGGAAATTGCTCCCAAGGATGAACCAGACTTGTGGAGGTCTACCATTTTCTTTCTGAGGTCTTGGCTGATTTCTTTTGATTTTCCCATGATGTCAAGCAAAGAGGCACTGAGTTTGAAGGTAGGCCTTGAAATACATCCACAGGTACACCTCCAATTGACTCAAATGATGTCAATTAGCCTATCAGAAGCTTCTAAAGCCATGACATCATTTTCTGGAATTTACAAGCTGTTTAAAGGCACAGTCAACTTAGTGTATGTAAACTTCTGACCCACTGGAATTGTGATACAGTGAATTATAAGTGAAATAATCTGTCTGTAAACAATTGTTGGAAAAATTTATTGTGTCATGCACAAATGTCCTAACCGACTTGCCAAAACTATAGTTTGTTAACAAAACATTTGTAGAGTGGTTGAAAAACGAGTTTTAATGACTCCAACCTAAGTGTATGTAAACTTCCGACTTCAACTGTAGCTGACAGATCATTTACATCTGCAGTCCCCGGGCAGTAAACATGAAATAAACATGTCTAGAAGAGTTATGTCCTACCTGCAATGAACCCGTCTACCTCCTGCTGAGCAGGTCATGTGGCGGAGAAGGAGTGATGTCACGAGTTTGGACTACGCCTCCTTAACCTGGAGGGTATATGGAGAGGGAGGGGCCTTGGTCATCAGAGTGTACCTGAGAGGCGGGGTTGGCAGGGGGTCCGACAGGTAAACAGTCTCACTTGTGGCGGTGGCGGCAGGTCATGTGATTATGGCGAGTCAGGACCAGGTGCAGTGTGTGTGCTTGGCTAGGGGTGTGTATATATATTTTTTAATTTATTTAACTAGGCAAGTCAGTTAAGAACAAATTCTTATTTACAATGACGGCCTACCCCGACCAAACCCTATCCTAACCCGGACGTCCTATGGGACTCCCGATCATGGCCAGCTGTGATACAGCCTGGAATCGAACCGGGGTCTGTAGTGACACCTCTAGCACTGAGATGCAGTGCCTTAGACCGCTGTGCCACTCGGGAGATCTGTGTGCGTGTGTGGTGGGGCTCGAAACATCTGTGAGTGTGTTTGTGTGTGTGTTTGTGTGTTTGTGTGGTAGACTTGCTTTGCCAGTCTCAGATCATTTTGCTTTGGTTGTTGAGATTACATCATCCATTAGGTCAGATAAAAGATGAATTGTTTCCCAGACCAAATCACTAAAGTTAATGTTTCCCAGACCAAATCACTAAAGTTAATGT
Source organism: Coregonus clupeaformis (assembly GCF_020615455.1). Classification (NCBI taxonomy): domain Eukaryota; kingdom Metazoa; phylum Chordata; class Actinopteri; order Salmoniformes; family Salmonidae; genus Coregonus; species Coregonus clupeaformis. The sequence goes on from NW_025534680.1 coordinate 47,343, forward strand.
TTCCCAGACCAAATCACTAAAGTTAATGTTTCCCAGACCAAATCACTGAAGTTAATGTTTCCCAGACCAAATCTGTAACATTGTAAATAAATCCCTGTTCTTGTCTAACTCCACACACACATCTGTGGTGCCCCAACCAGCTCAAGGCAAAGAGTCCCTATTAAATTAGTTCTATATGTCATTCTTATTTTAAAGTAGATCATAGAACTGCATTGTGGAGCAAACCTTTCACGTGTGCCCTGAACACAACCAACCCTCTCACGTGTGCCCTGAACACAACCAACCCTCTCACGTGTGCCCTGAACACAACCAACCCTCTCACGTGTGCCCTGAACACAACCAACCCTCTCACGTGTGCCCTGAAGACAACCAACCTTCTCACGTGTGCCCTGAACACAACCAACCCTCTCACGTGTGCCCTGAACACAACCAACCTTCTCACGTGTGCCCTGAACACAACCAACCCTCTCACGTGTGCCCTGAACACAACCAACCCTCTCACGTGTGCCCTGAACACAACCAACCCTCTCACGTGTGCCCTGAAGACAACCAACCCTCTCACGTGTGCGCTGAACACAACCAACCCTCTCACGTGTGCCCTGAAGACAACCAACCCTCTCACGTGTGCCCTGAACACAACCAACCCTCTCACGTGTGCCCTGAAGACAACCAACCCTCTCACGTGTGCCCTGAACACAACCAACCCTCTCACGTGTGCCCTGAACACAACCAACCCTCTCACGTGTGCCCTGAAGACAACCAACCCTCTCACGTGTGCCCTGAAGACAACCAACCCTCTCACGTGTGCCCTGAACACAACCAACCCTCTCACGTGTGCCCTGAACACAACCAACCCTCTCACGTGTGCCCGGAAGACAACCAACCCTCTCACGTGTGCCCTGAACACAACCAACCCTCTCACGTGTGCCCTGAACACAACCAACCCTCTCACGTGTGCCCTGAACACAACCAACCCTCTCACGTGTGCCCTGAACACAACCAACCCTCTCACGTGTGCCCTGAACACAACCAACCCTCTCACGTGTGCCCTGAACACAACCAACCCTCTTAGCTGCGGTGCAGAAGGACCAACAGCTGCTGCGTCTGGTGTGTAAGGACAGCAGAGGACACCATTTTCAACCTCTGGTCGAAGACAGGGAGGACCTTCAGAAGGACCTAGCCTCGACACTGACGGTGCTGAGAGGAGACATCTCCAAGGTGGAGACACTCAGCAAGAGACAGCAGAAAGAAGCCCTGGTACGTATGAGGCAAGATAAGATCAGCTCCTGGTACGTATGAGGCTAGATGAGATCAGCTCCTGGTACGTATGAGGCTAGAAGAGATCAGCTCCTGGTACATTTGAGTCTAGATGAGACCAGACAGATCAGCTCCTGGTACGTATGTTGGAGCAAGAAAGAAATACAACAGCAAGTTTTTTTATTTTTGTATATATGGATGTAGTGTTTATGCCTTTCCCTTTCCCTAACCCTTTCCATAACCATAACCTCACTGAAACTACATCTAACCTTGACCATTGCCTAAACCTAGTTTCTAAATCTTAACCCTTCATTTAGACCACTGCCTTACCTGAAGGTTTCGACCTGATGGTTCAATTAACAGTTCCTTTTTAGTATCCCCTCATTCCAGGGTTGAGGAGTCCCATGAGCAACTGAGGCAGAGGGAGGAGAAGCTGAAGAAGGGGGAGGAGAAGGGAGGACTGGGGGGCATGGAGGAGAAGAAGCTGAAGAAGGGGGAGGAGAAGGGAGGACTGGGGGGCATGGAGGAGAAGAAGCTGAAGAAGGGGGAGGAGAAGGGAGGACTGGGGGGCATGGAGGAGAACCTGTGGAAGATGAATAATGCTTCCATAATGCTTTCCACGGTTGGGGTCAATTCCATTTCAATTCAAAAAGTAAACCAAACTCCACTTCAAATTCTAACTTTTCCTAATTTAAAAACATTGTAGAGAATTTGAATTCCTGAGTGTACTTCCTGAATTGATCCCAACCCTGATGCTTTCATTTGGACATCATTTCTTCATTTGGACTCGTATCAAATCAATCAACCAGGGAGACTGTCCTGCAGTCAGCTCTAGACATCAGACTCCATCACGAGAAGTGTGGATGGGAAAACCACCCCGAGAGGGGACAGCTTCTCCTCCTCTCCCGCCAGGAGTTTCCCCTCGCCTGGAGCTGCAGAAGAGTGGGTTGCTGTTCAGGAAACCTGGGGGGTCTTGAGGCCCACATCAGCCTAGCATGCAGCATAATCACCCTCCTTACACTCTGTGAACCCCCTCGTTGGGAATGTGCTCGATCATGTCCGTCTGATTTTCATGGGGGTGGATGAGATAACATGACAATAAAAACATCAGATATTTTCGGGAGGGGGAAATATCACTTACTTTTACTTTTCACTTTAACTAGAGGCCAGGACCCGTAGCAACCGACCCCACATGTTAAGCCGGCACCGTGCATACTGCTTTACTTTGTAAACGGTCTCCAGCGATTGAGGGAGGAGCAGTGTCTAAGAGTGACAAAAGTGCCACCTGTGGGAAAGACAACGCAATGTGAATGGATGCGTTACATAAAGAAACCACAAAAAGTCCCATTGTATGGACAACTTTATTAATACGCCAGAGACAGACAGGGGCTGACTGGGTGGATGTGACAACATGATCTGCATCTCAAATGGCCCGATTTCCTATCTAGTCCACAACATTTGACCAGGGCCCTTTTAACTTCCCAGGTCAGCTGACTGAGAACACATTCTCATTTACAGCAACGACCTGGGGAATAGTTACAGGGGAGAGGATGAATGAGCCAATTGGAAGCTGGGGATGATTAGGTGGCTATGATGGTATGAGTGGCCAGGTTGGGAATTTAACCAGGACACCGGGGTTAACACCCCCTACTCTTACGTTAAGTGCCATGGGAGCTTTAGTGACCACAGTCAGGACACCCATTTAACATCCCATCCAAAAGACAGCATGCTACACAGGGCAATGTCCCCAATCACTGCCCTGGGATATATATTTTTTTAGACCAGAGGAAAGAGTGCCTCCTATTGGCCCTCCAACACCACTTCCAGCAGCATCTGGTCTCCCATCCAGGAACCAACCAGGAACAACCCTGCTTAGCTTCAGAGGCAAGCCAGCAGCGGGATGCAGGGTGGTGTGCTTACTGCCCTATGAGCTCTGGTCAGAAGTGGTGCAGATATATAGCCTCTGGTCAAAACTAGTGGACTATATAGAATACCAATATGGACACAGCCCATGTCACTAATGCATCGTCATCCAGACTAAAATCACATCTGATCACAGCAGGAGGTGCCAGCCAGGTGTCAAATGGAACGAACACTAAAACTTTATTGATTTATAATAGAAATTCAACATTCAACATTCCGACACAGTTTTCTGGAATTTTCTCCCAGAGGGTTTAAAAAAAACAAAAACGACAACTCAACAAGGCGTGAATATACAATGCTGTAAACAAACCAATTGACTTTTTTTTTTTTTGTTAAAAAAAAAACTACAAAGGAAAAAATTACATGATTGACTTCACCAAAGAGTAAAAAAGTCAATGTAAGGGTAATCTAACGTAACGGTTCAGTTGATGTAAGGGTTCAGTTGAGAGACACAGAGGGGAACATGACAAAAAGAAAGTATTGCTGAAAGGCCTTATTTAAAACTCATTTAATTTTGACGGTAAAACAAGTAGCGCACTTTCAGACCAGGGGGGTGCGGCCAAAATAACACCCTATTCCCTATATAGTGCACTACCTTTGACCAGAGACCAAAGTAGGGCACTATATAGGGAATAGGGTGCCATTGGCGACAGACAGGAGCTAAAAGCTATACAACAGCACCCAGTCAGTCCATCAACAAAACAAAAACAAGCAACCAACCAACCATAACACAGACATGAAAGATACTATTTACACCTCATGGGATATTCATCAGTTGAGATCTCTCTCTCTCTCTCTCTCTCGACAGATGTGGCGAACAATATCACAATGCATCACAAAACAACTTACGGTTAATGATACTGATGTTATCAGAGTGTGTGTGTGTGTGTGTGTGTGTGTAAGCGTGTGTAACGGTAGGAGCGTCAGCATATGAAAAGTTCAGAAAAGTCTAATCTCCATCCCTCCCATCCTTCGCTCTCTCCTTCCATCCTTCGCTCCCTCTCTTTCTCTCGTCCTCCGTTCATCTTTTTCTTCCTCCGGTCTTCCGTCGACCCTGGAACCAGAGAGTCAGTCAGTCTGGTGTTTAACCAACTAACACACAACATAACATACGCTATATATACAAAAGTATGTGGACACCCCTTCAAATTAGTGGATTATACTATTTCAGCCACACCCGTTGCTGACAGGTGTATAAAACCGAGCACACAGCCATGCAATCTCCACTGACAAACATTGGCAGTAGAATGGCCTTACTGAAGAGCTCAGTGACTTTCAACGTGGCACTGTCATAGGATGCCACCTTTCCAACAAGTCAGTTCGTCCTGCTAGATCTGCCCCGGTCAACTGTAAGTGCTGTTATTGTGAAGTGGAAACGTCTAGGAGCAACAACGGCTCAGCTGTGAAGTGGTAGGCCACACAAGCTCACAGAATGGGACCGCCGAGTGCTGAAGCGCGTAAAGATTGTCTGTCCTCGGTTGCAACACTCACTACCGAGTTCCAAACTGCCTCTGGAAGCAACGTCAGCACAATAACTGTTCGTCGGGAGCTTCATGAAATGGGTTTCCATAGCCGACCAGCCGCACACAAGCCTAAGATCACCATGCGCAATGCCAAGTTAAAGGAGACAGATATTATTTCAAAAACTGTTGAAATGGGTGGAGGAGATTAATCATAAACCCAAATTAAAAACCTTTTGTTTGATTAAGGGTGAATTCATGTGTGAGAGATATATTATGTACAAGCTACCTAAAAGAAATAGATCCCTATTACCTCTGCGTATTGAAACAGGTCAGTATAATGGTGAAATGGAAGAATAAAGACTATGTAACTATTGTGACCTTGAAGAAATAGAGAATTAAATGCATTTGATCCTCTATTGGCCTTTCTAATACGATATACACTTGTCCTTATTCCAGAAAGCACACCAGATATACCCTGTCATTATGTGGCTGAGGAGACAGACCACCAGATATACCCTGTCATTATGTGGCTGAGGAGACAGACCACCAGATATACCCTGGCATTATGTGGCTGAGGAGACAGACCACCAGATATACCCTGGCATTATGTGGCTGAGGAGACAGACCACCAGATATACCCTGGCATTATGTAGCTGAGGAGACAGACCACCAGATATACCCTGGCATTATGTAGCTGAGGAGACAGACCACCAGATATACCCTGGCATTATGTAGCTGAGGAGACAGACCACCAGATATACCCTGGCATTATGTAGCTGAGGAGACAGACCACCAGATATACCCTGTCATTATGTGGCTGAGGAGACAGACCACCAGACATACCCTGGCATTATGTAGTTGAGGAAACAGACCACCAGATATACCCTGGCATTATGTGGCTGAGCCATGAGGAGACAGACCACCAGATATACCCTGGCATTATGTAGCTGGGGAGACAGACCACCAGATATACCCTGGCATTATGTGGCTGAGCCATGAGGAGACAGACCACCAGATATACCCTGGCATTGTGTAGCTGAGGAGACAGACCACCAGATATACCCTGGCATTATGTAGCTGAGGAGACAGACCACCAGATATACCCTGGCATTATGTAGCTGAGGATACAGACCACCAGATGTACCCTGGCATTATGTAGCTGAGGAGACAGACCACCAGATATACCCTGGCATTATGTGGCTGAGGAGACAGACCACCAGATATACCCTGGCATTATGTAGCTGAGGAGACAGACCACCAGATATACCCTGGCATCATGTGGCTGAGGAGACAGACCACCAGCTATACCCTGGCATTATGTGGCTGAGCCATGAGGAGACAGACCACCAGATATACCCTGGCATTATGTAGCTGAGGAGACAGACCACCAGATATACCCTGGCATTATGTAGCTGAGGAGACAGACCAACAGATATACCCTGGCATTATGTAGCTGAGGAGACAGACCAACAGATATACCCTGGCATTATGTAGCTGAGGAGACAGACCACCAGATATACCCTGGCATTATGTAGCTGAGGAGACAGACCACCAGATATACCCTGGCATTATGTAGCAGAGGAGACAGACCACCAGATATACCCTGAGGAGACAGACCACCAGATATACCCTGGCATTATGTAGCTGAGCCATGAGGAGACAGACCACCAGATATACCCTGGCATTATGTGGCTGAGCCATGAGGAGACAGACCACCAGATATACCCTGGCATTATGTGGCTGAGCCATGAGGAGACAGACCAACAGATATACCCTGGCATTATGTAGCTGAGGAGACAGACCACCAGATATACCCTGGCATTATGTAGCTGAGGAGACAGACCACCAGATATACCCTGGCATTATGTAGCAGAGGAGACAGACCACCAGATATACCCTGAGGAGACAGACCACCAGATATACCCTGGCATTATGTAGCTGAGCCATGAGGAGACAGACCACCAGATATACCCTGGCATTATGTGGCTGAGCCATGAGGAGACAGACCACCAGATATACCCTGGCATTATGTAGCTGAGGAGACAGACCACCAGATATACCCTGAGGAGACAGACCACCAGATATACCCTGGCATTATTACATTTTACATTTTAGTCATTTAGCAGACGCTCTTATCCAGAGCGACTTACAGGAGCAATTAGGGTTAAGTGCCTTGCTCAAGGGCACATCGACAGATTTTTCACCTAGTCGGCTCGGGGATTAGAACCAGCGACCTTTCGGTTACTGGCACAACGCTCTTACCCACTAAGCTACCTGCCGCCCTCAGAATGCTGAGGAGACAGACCACCAGATATACCCTGGCATTATGTAGCTGAGCCATGAGGAGACAGACCACCAGATATACCCTGGCATTATGTGGCTGAGCCATGAGGAGAAACTGAAATTGTTTTTTGTCCATTGTGTATTTCCGTTTGCAGAATATTTAGATAATGACTGGAATAAAAGAAAAAGAGCTCCCTTCCGTTTCATTTTTCGGTATTTATTTATCTGTATACAGTGCATTCGGAAAGTATTCAGACCCCTTGGCTTTTTCCACATTTTGTTACGTTACAGCCTTATTCTAAAATGTATTAAATTATTTCCCCCCTCATCAATCTACACACAATACCCCATAATGACAAAGCAAAAAACAGGTTTTTAGAAATGTTTGCAAATGCATTAATTGTTTGGATAACATAATTTACTATTATCTATTGATTTCGATTTTATTTTAATAAAATAAAATAAAATAAATTATGCGCACTGCAGAAAACACCGGAATTGAATTGAAACTGAATTATCACAGTGAATTATTGTAATGTTTGATTGTGTGTCAATTAACACACATGAAGGGGTGGGTTGCCAACTGGCAATTTAACAAAAAAAATAAAAATAACATAAAATGTAATTCATGCCAAGCATCGGCTGGAGTGGCGTAAAGCTCGCCACCATTGGACTGCGGAGCAGTGGAAACAAGTTCTCTGGAGTGTTGAATCACGCTTCACCATCTGGCAGGTCGACAGACGTATCTGGGTTTGGAGGACGCCAGGAGAACGCTACCTGCCCCAATGCATAGTGCCAACTGTAAAGTTTGGTGGAGGAGGAATAATGGTCTGGGGCTGTTTTTCATGGTTCGGGCTAGGCCCCTTAGATCCAGTGGAGAGAAATCTTAACGTTACAGCATTCAATGACATTCTAGACGATTCTGTGCTTCAAACTACTTTGTGGCAACAGTTTGTGCACAAAGCGAGGTCCATACAGAAATGGTTTGTCGAGATCGGTGTGGAAGAACTTGACTGGCCTGCACAAAGCCCTGACCTCAACCCCATCGAACACCTTTGGGATGAATTGGAACACCGACTGCGAGCCAGCCCTAATCGCCCAACATCAGTCTCCGGCCTCACTAATGCTCGTGGCTGAATGGAAGCAAGTCCCTGCAGCAATGTTCCAACATCTAGTGGAAAGCCTTCCCAGAAGAGCGGAGGATGTTATAGCAGCAAAGGGGGGACCAACTCCATATTAATGCCCATGATTTTGGAATGAGATGTTGGACGAGCAGGTGTCCACATACTTTTGGTCATGTAGTGTAGAACAAACAGCCAGTCAGTCTGACGTTTAACCAACTAACATTCAACATAGAACAAATAGCCAGACAGCAAGGGTCAATTCCATTTAAATCCCAGTCAATTCAGAAAGTAAACCTAATTCAAATTCCACCTTTTGCTAATTGAAAAGCATAGAAGAGATTTGGAATTTCAGTGTACTTCCTGAATTGAAATGGAATTGACCCCAACAGACAGTTAGAGCTGGTCAGAACATAAATCTGGTAAGATACCAAAGGTTTGAGTTTCTGCATATTCTATCCAGAGTTAAAGGGTTTAGGGTTAGGAGTGAAATGTTAGGTTAGGGTAAAGGTTAGGGGTCAGAGTTGAAGGTTCCTGTACTTTAGGAGTGGTCTGTTCTTCCTCCTTCTCCTCTTCCTCCTGCTCCTCCTCCTCTTCCTCAAGCGGTGTCTCAATTTCCTCATCCGACTCCTCTTTGGCTGCTGCTGCCGCCTTACCACGGCCACGCCTATAGGACAGGGGAGGAGACTGGTTTAGATACACACACACACACACACACACACACACACACACACACAAAGGCTGCACAAACACAAAATGTAAACATCCCATTTCACGCAGACTAGGGATGTAACGTTTCACCAACACGCATCCGGCCCTGATTCAAATGTTTAAGACACAAGTGCATCGGTCCATGGACCCAAAACAGATCCAAATGTAGCACTGCATTGGTCAGAAACCCGGTTTGTGTGATTATAAGCCTTTATTAGTTGAGTGACAACCTATATCATTTGCTAGTTTACGGTTATCTACGCGCTGTTGGAATAAAAGTAAGCTACTGGAGACAACTCATCTGGATATACCTGCTGAACGGGGCTTACATTCGATTTTATTTTGATTGTTCAGGTTCACCATCAGCAATAGTTTTGGTAGGTTTGCGTTAAAAGATGCACTATGCAGAAATTGCTCCGCCATTTCCTAGTTGCTAAAATTCTAATAGTTCGCCTAATTTCAGTTTCTGTGACAAAACAAGCAAGTATAGCAAAAATATAGTTTTTTCAGCTGTTTGAAGCTGGTGTACAAAACCGAAAGTAAAAGACTCAAAAACTAAACTTAAGAACGGGAAGCATAGAAATAGCGTACATAGACGCTTCCTAGACTTGCTTTCAATGAGAATGACAGATCTATACCTCTCATCTCTATGTGAATTTGGTCGGGTCGCCCAAAAAGTTACATATTGCACCTTTAAACAATCAGTGTATATGGTAATTTTTAGATATACAGGGCAAAGTTGATAATTTCATAGCGAGGACAGCGATCACTTTCTGAGGCACACTGCAGAGAAGGTCCCTCTAAAAACTTCGAAGCGGTCAAAACCATTTGATTTTGAGATGGGGTGAGATCCAAAAGGTCTGCTTTATATTGATTGGCTATGTCATTGTTAATTTGTAAACGATAAATATTGATACATTACTAGCTTAAACAATCTGTTAATTAGTGGGCAATGGGGATTTCAGAAGTAAAGTGGGGGGACAAAAAACATGGGTTACATTGTCCCCCCTATTCTGTTAGTGGGGTGACAGACAGACAGACAGACACACACACACACACACACACACACACACACACACACACACACACACACCTCATGAGCTCCATATCAGCAGCAGATTTGAATTCAGAACGGAAAATGAATGTGTTTATGCAACAAATGCTAGAGCATCGAATCTTATCGAACCGAAACGCACTGAATCGTTCTCTAATAAAACCGAAACGCAGCGATTCGTTCTCTAATCAAACCGAATTGCATCGTTTCAAACTAAAACGTATCGTTCCTGTATCTCGATAAATAACGAATCGTCTTGAAAGGGGAAAGATGCACATCCCTAACGCACACACACACACCTGCCGCACACACACACACACCTGCCACACACACACACACACCTGCCGCACACACACACACACACACACCTGCCGCACACACACACACACCTGCCACACACACACACACACACACACACATCTGCCACACACACACACACACATCTGCCACACACACACACACCTGCCACACACACAGTCTTACGCTGGTTGTTTCTTGGCAGGCTGTGCTGCGGCCTTGGCCGGTCGTCCTCTCTTCTTCACTGGGGTGGACTCAGCAGACTCAGAACTGGAAAACAACAGGATTTAGACCTTATTGACAACACATATCTAGATACATGTATGATTCTTTCAACACTGCAGTTAATGTTAATATCTCTGTCTATTTGAATTTGAAATAATAAACAGATGATTCAGAAAGAGCGTAAATGTCTACAGTGCATTTGTAAAGTATTCAGACACATTCCCCTTTTCCACATTTTGTTACGTTACAGCCTTATTCTAAAATTGATTAAATTAATTGTTTTCCTCAATCTATACACAATACCCTATAATGACAAAGTCAAAACAGGTTTTTAGAGCAATTTGCAAACAGAAATATCTTATTTACTTAAGTATTCAGACCCTTTGCTATAAGACTCGAAATTGAGCTCAGGTCCATCCTGTTTCCATTGATCATCCTTGAGATGTTTCTGCTACTTGATTGGAGTCCACCTGTGGTAAATTCAATTGATTGGACATGATTTGGAAAGGCACACACCTGTCTATATAAGGTCCCACAGTTGACAGTGCATGTCAGAGCAAAAACCAAGCCATGAGGTCGAAGGAATTGTCTGTAGAGCTCCGAGACAGGATTGTGTCGAGGCACCGATATGAGGAAGGGTACCAAAAAAAGTCTGCAGCATTGATGGTCCCCTAGAACACAGTGGCCTCCAATCGGGGGAGAAGGGCATTGGTCAGGGAGGTGACCAAGAACCTGATGGTCACTGACAGAGCTCCAGAGTTCCTCTGTGGAGATGGGAGAACCTTCCAGAAGGACAACCATCTCTGCAGCACTCCACCAAATCAGGCCTTTATGGTACAGTGGCCAGACGGAAGCCACTCCTCAGTAAAAGGCACATGACAGCCCACTTGGAGTTTGCCAAAAGCACGTAAAAGACTCTCAGACCATAAAGAAACAAGATTCTCTGGACTGATGAAACCAAGATTGAACTCTTTGGACTGAATGCCAAGCGTCACGTCTGGAGGAAACCTGGCACCATCCCTACGGTGAAGCATGGTGGTGGCAACATGATGCTGTGGGGATGTTTTTCAGCGGCAGGGACTGGGAGACTAGTCAGGATCGAGGGAAAAATGAACGGAGCAAAGAACAGAGAGATCCTTGATGAAAACCTGCTCCAGCGCACTCAGGACCTCAGACTGGGGCGAAGGTTCACCTTCCAACAGGACAACGACCCTAAGCACACATCCAAGACAACGCAGGAGTGGCTTTGAGACAAGTCTCTGAATGTCCTTGAGTGACCCAGCCAGAGCCCGGACATGAACCCTTCGAACATCTCTGGAAAGACCAGAAAATAGCTGTGCAGCGATGCTCCCCAACCTGAGAGCTTGAGAGGATCTGCAGAGAAACTCCCCAAATACAGGTGTGCCAAGCTTGTAGCGTCATACCCAAGAAGACTCGAGGCTGTAATCGCTGCCAAAGGTGCTTCAACTAATTACTGAGTAAAGGGTCTGAATACTTATGTAAATGTCATATTTCCATTATTTCTTTTTTTTATACACATGTCTAAAAACCTTTTTTTGCTTTGTCATTATGGGGTTTTGTGTGTAGACTGATGAGGAAAAAAACGATTTTAGAATAAGGCTGTAACGTAACAGAATGTAGAAAAAGTCAAGGGGTCTGAATACTTTCCGAATGCGCTGTATGTAAATATATGTCAACAGAAATGTAACAGATCTTCCAGAATGGTTTCATGAGGTGACTACATCATATATCAAGGAGAAAAACACCAAACGCCCCTGACCTCTGTGTTGCTCTCTTTGCCGCCCGCGCTGGTCTTCCTCCCTTAGTCTTCACCTCCATATTCTCCTCCTCTTCCTCCTCCTCCTCTTCTTCCACCTCCTCTCCTCCCTCCTCCTCCTCCTCTTCAGGGGGAGGAGTTGCCTTCTTCCGGCCCCGCCCTCTTCCTTTAGCTGGGGTTTCCTGATTGGCTGCCGCAGCCTTCGTGGATCGCCCCCTACGCCCTTTTTTGGGCGGGCTGTTCTGCTCGTCTTCCGTCTGGGCGTCGCCGAGTCGGGAGTCCTCGCCCCATTGGTCCTCGGGGTCGACTGCTGCTGCCTTCTTGCGGCCACGCTTGGGTTTGGGAGAAGGGTTGTCGTCAAGGTTACTGGAGGCGGCGCCTCGCTTGCGTCCCTGGGGTTTGTCCTGTAAGAAGACTGTGTTGTCAATAAAGTCCTATTTGACTGTAAGGAGGCAGTAGAGTCCATTAAGTTGGATTTGACAGTTTGTTACTTTGAGGTCCCAGGTAACCAAACTGATCACTTGATTGGAAAACACTAGAAAAAAAATAGATATATTTCCAAGTGAAAATACACTTTCTCAGTAAATTAGTCTTGGGATAGTTCATCCAAACTACAAACGACACATTGGATTCCTCACCCTGTAAGCAGTCTATGGACAAGGTATGACAGCAACCCATGTTATGGTTTTACCTGGCCACTGTTTCCCAATGCTAACTTTTTTGCATTTGTGACATAAAAACCAATGCAGGTCAATATCCCCGATAATAGCATTTTCGCGTTTAATGTCCAAATCATCTTAAAGTAACTTAATTGAGCTACAAAATAAATTTGAGACACTTAAGGATAATTAGGAAAATACCTTTGTATCAGGGGTGTCGCCTTTCTTCATGATGACGTCTTCATTCTCACTGTGGTCCTCTGCACTGTCATGTCTGGTACAGGGAGACAGGGGGACAGGTTAGAGACAGAGACACTGTCATGTCTGGTACAGGGAGACAGGAGGACAGGTTAGAGACAGAGACACTGTCATGTCTGGTACAAGGAGACAGGAGGACAGGTCAGAGACACTCATGTCTGGTACAGGGAGACAGGGGGACAGGTTAGAGACAGAGACACTGTCATGTCTGGTACAGGGAGACAGGAGGACAGGTTAGACACAGAGACACTGTCATGTCTGGTACAGGGAGACAGGGGGACAGGTTAGAGACAGAGACACTGTCATGTCTGGTACAGGGAGACAGGAGGACAGGTTAGAGACAGAGACACTGTCATGTCTGGTACAGGGAGACAGGGGGACAGGTTAGAGACAGAGACACTGTCATGTCTGGTACAGGGAGACAGGGGGACAGGTTAGAGACAGAGACACTGTCATGTCTGGTACAAGGAGACAGGAGGACAGGTCAGAGACACTCATGTCTGGTACAGGGAGACAGGGGGACAGGTTAGAGACAGAGACACTGTCATGTCTGGTACAGGGAGACAGGAGGACAGGTTAGACACAGAGACACTGTCATGTCTGGTACAAGGAGACAGGAGGACAGGTCAGAGACACTGTCATGTCTGGTACAGGGAGACAGGAGGACAGGTTAGACACAGAGACACTGTCATGTCTGGTACAGGGAGACAGGAGGACAGGTCAGAGACACTGTCATGTCTGGTACAAGGAGACAGGAGGACAGGTCAGAGACACTCATGTCTGGTACAGGGAGACAGGAGGACAGGTTAGAGACACTGTCATGTCTGGTACAGGGAGACAGGAGGACAGGTTAGAGACAGAGACACTGTCATGTCTGGTACAGGGAGACAGGAGGACAGGTCAGAGACACTCATGTCTGGTACAGGGAGACAGGAGGACAGGTTAGACACAGAGACACTGTCATGTCTGGTACAGGGAGACAGGAGGACAGGTCAGAGACACTGTCATGTCTGGTACAAGGAGACAGGAGGACAGGTCAGAGACACTCATGTCTGGTACAGGGAGACAGGAGGACAGGTTAGAGACACTGTCATGTCTGGTACAGGGAGACAGGAGGACAGGTTAGAGACAGAGACACTGTCATGTCTGGTACAGGGAGACAGGAGGACAGGTCAGAGACACTCATGTCTGGTACAGGGAGACAGGAGGACAGGTTAGAGACAGAGACACTCATGTCTGGTACAGGGAGACAGGAGGACAGGTCAGAGACACTGTCATGTCTGGTACAGGGAGACAGGAGGACAGGTCAGAGACACTGTCATGTCTGGTACAGGGAGACAGGAGGACAGGTCAGAGACACTCATGTCTGGTACAGGGAGACAGGAGGACAGGTTAGAGACAGAGACACTCATGTCTGGTACAGGGAGACAGGAGGACAGGTCAGAGACACTGTCATGTCTGGTACAGGGAGACAGGAGGACAGGTCAGAGACACTGTCATGTCTGGTACAGGGAGACAGGAGGACAGGTCAGAGACAGAGACACTCATGTCTGGTACAGGGAGACAGGAGGACAGGTCAGAGACACTGTCATGTCTGGTACAGGGAGACAGGAGGACAGGTCAGAGACACTGTCATGTCTGGTACAAGGAGACAGGAGGACAGGTTAGAGACACTGTCATGTCTGGTACAGGGAGACAGGAGGACAGGTTAGAGACACTGTCATGTCCGGTACAGGGAGACAGGAGGACAGGTCAGACACAGAGACACTGTCATGTCTGGTACAGGGAGACAGGAGGACAGGTCAGAGACACTGTCATGTCTGGTACAGGGAGACAGGAGGACAGGTCAGAGACACTGTCATGTCCGGTACAGGGAGACAGGAGGACAGGTTAGAGACACTGTCATGTCCGGTACAGGGAGACAGGAGGACAGGTCAGAGACACTGTCATGTCTGGTACAGGGAGACAGGAGGACAGGTCAGAGACACTGTCATGTCTGGTACAGGGAGACAGGAGGACAGGTCAGAGTCAGAGACACTGTCATGTCTGGTACAGGGAGACAGGAGGACAGGTCAGAGACACTGTCATGTCTGGTACAGGGAGACAGGAGGACAGGTTAGAGACAGAGACACTCATGTCTGGTACAGGGAGACAGGAGGACAGGTCAGAGACAGAGACACTGTCATGTCTGGTACAGGGAGACAGGAGGACAGGTCAGAGACAGAGACACTGTCATGTCTGGTACAGGGAGACAGGAGGACAGGTCAGAGACAGAGACACTGTCATGTCTGGTACAGGGAGACAGGAGGACAGGTCAGAGACAGAGACACTGTCATGTCTGGTACAGGGAGACAGGAGGACAGGTCAGAGACACTGTCATGTCTGGTACAGGGAGACAGGAGGACAGGTCAGAGACAGAGACACTGTCATGTCTGGTACAGGGAGACAGGAGGACAGGTCAGAGACACTGTCATGTCTGGTACAGGGAGACAGGAGGACAGGTCAGAGACACTGTCATGTCTGGTACAGGGAGACAGGAGGACAGGTCAGAGACACTGTCATGTCTGGTACAGGGAGACAGGAGGACAGGTCAGAGACACTGTCATGTCTGGTACAGGGAGACAGGAGGACAGGTCAGACACAGAGACACTGTCATGTCTGGTACAGGGAGACAGGAGGACAGGTCAGAGACACTGTCATGTCTGGTACAGGGAGACAGGGGGACAGGTTAGAGACACTGTCATGTCTGCTACAGGGAGACAGGAGGACAGGTCAGACACAGAGACACTGTCATGTCTGGTACAAGGAGACAGGAGGACAGGTCAGAGACACTGTCATGTCTGGTACAGGGAGACAGGAGGACAGGTCAGAGACACTGTCATGTCTGGTACAGGGAGACAGGGGGACAGGTTAGAGACACTGTCATGTCTGCTACAGGGAGACAGGAGGACAGGTCAGACACAGAGACACTGTCATGTCTGGTACAAGGAGACAGGAGGACAGGTCAGAGACACTGTCATGTCTGGTACAGAGAGACAGGAGGACAGGTCAGAGACACTGTCATGTCTGGTACAGGGAGACAGGAGGACAGGTCAGAGACACTGTCATGTCTGGTACAGGGAGACAGGAGGACAGGTTAGAGACACTGTCATGTCTGGTACAGGGAGACAGGAGGACAGGTTAGAGACACTGTCATGTCTGGTACAGGGAGACAGGAGGACAGGTCAGAGACAGAGACACTGTCATGTCTGGTACAGGGAGACAGGAGGACAGGTCAGAGACAGAGACACTGTCATGTCTGGTACAGGGAGACAGGAGGACAGGTTAGAGACACTGTCATGTCTGGTACAGGGAGACAGGAGGACAGGTCAGAGACACAGTCATGTCTGGTACAAGGAGACAGGAGGACAGGTTAGAGACACAGTCATGTCTGGTACAGGGAGACAGGAGGACAGGTTAGAGACACAGTCATGTCTGGTACAGGGAGACAGGAGGACAGGTCAGAGACACTGTCATGTCTGGTACAGGGAGACAGGAGGACAGGTCAGAGACACTGTCATGTCTGGTACAGGGAGACAGGAGGACAGGTCAGAGACAGAGACACTGTCATGTCTGGTACAGGGAGACAGGAGGACAGGTCAGACACAGAGACACTGTCATGTCTGGTACAGGGAGACAGGAGGACAGGTCAGACACAGAGACACTGTCATGTCTGGTACAAGGAGACAGGAGGACAGGTCAGAGACACTGTCATGTCTGGTACAGGGAGACAGGAGGACAGGTCAGAGACACTGTCATGTCTGGTACAAGGAGACAGGAGGACAGGTTAGAGACACTGTCATGTCTGGTACAAGGAGACAGGAGGACAGGTTAGAGACAGAGACACTGTCATGTCTGGTACAGGGAGACAGGGGGACAGGTCAGACACAGAGACACTGTCATGTCTGGTACAAGGAGACAGGAGGACAGGTCAGAGACACTGTCATGTCTGGTACAGGGAGACAGGAGGACAGGTCAGACACAGAGACACTGTCATGTCTGGTACAGGGAGACAGGGGGACAGGTCAGACACAGAGACACTGTCATGTCTGGTACAAGGAGACAGGAGGACAGGTCAGAGACACTGTCATGTCTGGTACAGGGAGACAGGAGGACAGGTTAGAGACAGAGACACTGTCATGTCTGGTACAGGGAGACAGGGGGACAGGTCAGACACAGAGACACTGTCATGTCTGGTACAAGGAGACAGGAGGACAGGTCAGAGACACTGTCATGTCTGGTACAGGGAGACAGGAGGACAGGTCAGGTCTAGGGTTAGAGGTGTGTGTGTACCTGGTCTTGGTGCGTTGAGGAGAGCTGGGGTAAGAGGTGTGTGTGTGTGTACCTGGTCTTGGTGCGTTGAGGAGAGCTGGGGTTAGAGGTGTGTGTGTACCTGGTCTTGGTGCGTTGAGGAGAGCTGGGGTAAGAGGTGTGTGTGTGTGTACCTGGTCTTGGTGCGTTGAGGAGAGCTGGGGTTAGAGGTGTGTGTGTGTGTACCTGGTCTTGGTGCGTTGAGGAGAGCTGGGGTTAGAGGTGTGTGTGTGTGTACCTGGTCTTGGTGCGTTGAGGAGAGCTGGGGTTAGAGGTGTGTGTGTGTGTACCTGGTCTTGGTGCGTTGAGGAGAGCTGGGGTAAGAGGTGTGTGTGTGTGTGTACCTGGTCTTGGTGCGTTGAGGAGAGCTGGGGTAAGAGGTGTGTGTGTGTGTACCTGGTCTTGGTGCGTTGAGGAGAGCTGGGGTAAGAGGTGTGTGTGTGTGTACCTGGTCTTGGTGCGTTGAGGAGAGCTGGGGTAAGAGGTGTGTGTGTGTGTACCTGGTCTTGGTGCGTTGAGGAGAGCTGGGGTAAGAGTGTGTGTGTGTGTACCTGGTCTTGGTGCGTTGAGGAGAGCTGGGGTAAGAGGTGTGTGTGTGTGTACCTGGTCTTGGTGCGTTGAGGAGAGCTGGGGTAAGAGGTGTGTGTGTACCTGGTCTTGGTGCGTTGAGGAGAGCTGGGGTAAGAGGTGTGTGTGTGTGTGTACCTGGTCTTGGTGCGTTGAGGAGAGCTGGGGTAAGAGGTGTGTGTGTACCTGGTCTTGGTGCGTTGAGGAGAGCTGGGGTTAGAGGTGTGTGTGTGTGTACCTGGTCTTGGTGCGTTGAGGAGAGCTGGGGTAAGAGGTGTGTGTGTGTGTACCTGGTCTTGGTGCGTTGAGGAGAGCTGGGGTAAGAGGTGTGTGTGTGTGTACCTGGTCTTGGTGCGTTGAGGAGAGCTGGGGTTAGAGGGTGTGTGTGTGTACCTGGTCTTGGTGCGTTGAGGAGAGCTGGGGTAAGAGGTGTGTGTGTACCTGGTCTTGGTGCGTTAAGGAGAGCTGGGGTTAGAGGTGTGTGTGTGTGTACCTGGTCTTGGTGCGTTGAGGAGAGCTGGGGTAAGAGGTGTGTGTGTGTGTACCTGGTCTTGGTGCGTTGAGGAGAGCTGGGGTTAGAGGTGTGTGTGTGTGTACCTGGTCTTGGTGCGTTGAGGAGAGCTGGGGTAAGAGGTGTGTGTGTGTGTACCTGGTCTTGGTGCGTTGAGGAGAGCTGGGGTAAGAGGTGTGTGTGTGTGTACCTGGTCTTGGTGCGTTGAGGAGAGCTGGGGTTAGAGGTGTGTGTGTGTGTACCTGGTCTTGGTGCGTTGAGGAGAGCTGGGGTAAGAGGTGTGTGTGTGTGTACCTGGTCTTGGTGCGTTGAGGAGAGCTGGGGTTAGAGGTGCTATCATCGTTGCTAGCCGTCTCCATGCGTGAGGCTTTACTCTGGATGGGTTTGCCTGCTGAGGACAGGGGCTTGTTCACCGCTCCTAACACATTAGCTGCCTTAGGCTGGGGGAGGAGGGAAGGAGAGAGAGGGGGGTTAGGGAGAGAGGGGTGTAGGGAAGGAGAGGGGGGAGAGAGAGAGGGGGGTGTAGGGGTTAGGGAAGGAGAGAGGGGTGTAGGGAAGGAGAGGGGGGAAGGAGAGAGGGGGGGTTAGGGGGTAGGGAAGGAGAGAGGGGTGTAGGGAAGGAGAGAGAGGGGGGGTGTAGGGGGTTAGTGGGTAGGGAGGATGAGAGAGTGGAGATGTGTCAGGGGGGAGGGGGTAGGGAGGGAGAGAGAGAGAGGGGGGTGTAGGGGTTAGGGGTTAGGGAGGGAGAGAGGGGGGAGGAGGGAAGGAGAGAGAGAGGAGGGGGGTGTAGGGGTTAGGGGGTAGGGTGGGAGAGAGAGTGGGGATGTGTCAGGGGGGAGGGGTAGGGAGGGAGAGAGAGGGGGGACGTGTCAGCACACAACCATGCAATCTCCATAGACAAACATTGGCAGTAGAATGGCCTTACTGAAGAGCTCAATGACTTTCAACGTGGCACCTTTCCAACAAGTCAGTTCGTCAAATTTCTGCCCTGCTAGAGCTGCCCCGGTTAACTATAAGCGCTGTTATTGTGAAGTGGAAAAGTCTAGGAGAAACAACGGCTCAGCCGCAAAGTGTTAGGTCACACAAGCTCAAAGAATGGGACCGCAGAGTGCAACACTCACTACTGAGTTCCAAACTGCCTCTGGAAGCAACGTCAGCACAAGAACTGTTCGTCGGGAGCTTCATGAAATGGGTTTCCATGGCCGAGCAGCCGCACACAAGCCTAAGATCACCATGCGCAATGCCAAGTGTCGGCTGGAGTGGTGTAAAGCTCGCCGCCATTGGACGCTGGATCAGTGGAACGCGTTCTCTGGAGTGATGAATCACGCTTCACCATCTTGCAGTATGACGGATGCTACATGCCCGAATGCATAGTACCAACTGTAAAGTTTGGTGGAGGAGGAATAATGGTCTTGAGCTGTTTTTCATGGTTCGGGCTAGGCCCCTTAGTTCCAATGAAGGGAAATCTTAATGATACAGCATTCAATGACATTCTAGATGATTCTGTGCTTCCAACTTAGTGGCAACAGTTTGGGGAAGGCCCTTTCCTGTTTCAGCATGACAATGCCCCCGTGCACAAAGCGAGGTCCATACAGAAATGATTTGTCGAGATCGGTGTGGAAGAACTTGACTGCCGTGCACAGAGCCCTGACCTCAACCCCAAAGAACACCTTTGGGATGAATTGGAACGCCGACTGCGAGCCAGGCCTGATCGCCCAACCTCAGTGCCCAACCTCACTAATGCTCTGGTGGCTGAATGGAAGCAAGTCCCCGCAACAATGTTCCAACATCTAGTGGAAAGCCTTCCCAGAAGAGTAGAGGCTGTTATAGCAGCAAAGGGGGGACCACCTTCATATTAATGACTTTGACTTTGTAACGAGATGTTCGACGAGCAGGTGCCAATATACTTTTGGTCATGTAGTGTATATAGATATTTTTTATACTCAAACCACCAACAGGCCGTATGTTTGACACCCCTGGGTTAGACGATTTATCCCACTGTTTGGCAAGGGTTCCCAATCGCTGATTCTAACAACCGAAGTTTAGCAAATTAACCATACAGAAACCATGGGTTATGCATTCACATTTCAAGGTACAGAAATGACTAAGCAAGGCATATGGCTTTAAGGCGTGTCTGAATGAATACCACGGGCAGTCATCCTACCTTTAGGGCGTGTCTGAATGAATACCATGTGCAGTCATCCTACCTTTAAGGCATGTCTGAATGAATACCATGTGCAGTCATCCTACCTTTAAGGCATGTCTGAATGAATACCATGTGCAGTCATCCTACCTTTAAGGCATGTCTGAATGAATACCATGGGCAGTCATCCTACCTTTAAGGCATGTCTGAATGAATACCATGGGCAGTCATCCTACCTTTAAGGCATGTCTGAATGAATACCACGGGCAGTCATCCTACCTTTAAGGCGTGTCTGAATGAATACCATGGGCAGTCATCCTACCTTTAAGGCGTGTCTGAATGAATACCATGGGCAGTCATCCTACCTTTAAGGCGTGTCTGAATGAATACCATGGGCAGTCATCCTACCTTTAAGGCGTGTCTGAATGAATACCATGGGCAGTCATCCTACCTTTCCAGGTGTGAAGAAGGACTTCATCTCTGGAGGGAGATAGTTCTTTGTGTTGCTGAAATTCTACAGAAGAGAAGTTTAGTCAGAAAGTTCATCCACTGAATAGTTTTATTTGCAAATTGGAGCGCACAGACACACACAGTAGAGGTCTTCACAGATCTTCCCGAACCCGATTACCCGACCGGGTCGGATCCGAAATGTTATTGTTAACCCTCGGATCCCGGGTCGAATCCTGCTCGGTGGCCACGGACTTCGGATCTGTGTGAAAATATGTGAAATACCGACCTGATCCTAAATTATATTTGAAGAATTTAACTCTTAAACAACATAGGCCTGAACCCAAATTTCACACATTCAACGTTTATTGTCTTAAAAGTTTATCAGGGGGTCCCCACTCATTAAACCAAATGTGTCAAAGTATCATTTTGTGACAAAACAGCCACTGCACGTGACACTGGGTAAAAAAACAGTGCACTTGTTGTGGGAGAGTAGGAGGATGCAGCGGGAAAGAGTGATAGCCTAGTCTATATAAAGTGAGTTTCTGAAACATTAAGTTGTTCATTGCTGATGTGAAGACCAAACTGAACGAGAGAGAGAGTACAGGGAGGAAAAACCGACAGGCAAGTTTTCTGTTATTTATACACATTATGGATACGGAGGGGGAAAGGGCTGTGCTTCTCTTGGACCGAGGGGGAAAGGGCTGTGCTTCTCTTGGACCGAGGGGGAAAGGGCTGTGCTTCTCTTGGACCGAGGGGGAAAGGGCTGTGCTTCTCTTGGACCGAGGGGGAAAGGGCTGTGCTTCTCTTGGACCGAGGGGGAAAGGGCTGTGCTTCTCTTGGACCATATTTTCAAGACCTGAGCTATTTTATTTATTGAACTCGTTTATTTATTACATTTATTCGTTTCGGCTATTTGGCCTATATCCTTTAATACATTGGTTAACTAATGTGGAATGACTCGAATCAAGTGTGATATTTGTCAGCATAAACATGACTCATTCATGCACTAGTTTCGTGGCTTTCGTTCCAAATAAATAAGTTCTACTATAATGCAGAGTTACTGACACATTCTTTCTGATCGTCTTTAAAATGTTTGACTAAAATATTCTCTATCCAACTATAGTGTTGTCTTAGCGGGAATACTAACCTAGACCTTCAAATCCCAATTGTTGGAAATGAAACAGGAATGCAGATGGACGACTACATGAATTTGAAGCTTGCTGGTCAAACATGCTATAGCCTACCTTTCGTCTAAATCAATGTTCATCAAAACAGTTAAATAAGTTAGATGTTAGATGTTGCACAGTATAATAGCCTATTAGGTTACAGACAAAAGTGAACTATTCGCTGCTCTGTCTGGCACGCAATGACTATCACATAAAAACCTACTCAGAAAGAAGGAAAACATTTCTGAAAACCTCAATGTTCTCCATCTAACTATAGGGATGTCCTCAATGTTCTCCATCTAACTATAGGGATGTCCTCAATGTTCTCCATCTAACTATAGGAATGTCATTATGAAAATACTAAGCTGTAGACCACAAATCAATTACTTCAGATACAACCCAAAATGCACCAGAAGAGTCAAAACTATTTTGATGGCTTGCGC
>NW_025534680.1:75000-102500 GCF_020615455.1 Coregonus clupeaformis
ATCTGACTATGTAGTAGTCTATCTGACTATGTAGTAGTCTATCTGACTATGTAGTAGTCTATCTGACTATGTAGTAGTCTATCTGACTATGTAGTAGTCTATGTAGTAGTCTAGCTTACTATGTAGTAGTATATCTTACTATGTAGTAGTCTATCTTACTATGTAGTAGTCTCTTACTATGTAGTAGTCTAGCTTACTATGTAGTAGTCTAGCTTACTATGTAGTAGTCTATCTGACTATGTAGTAGTCTATCTGACTATGTAGTAGTCTATCTGACTATGTAGTAGTCTATGTAGTAGTCTATCTGACTATGTAGTAGTCTATCTTACTATGTAGTAGTCTATCTTACTATGTAGTAGTCTATCTTACTATGTAGTAGTCTATGTAGTAGTCTAGCTTACTATGTAGTAGTATATCTTACTATGTAGTAGTCTATCTTACTATGTAGTAGTCTCTTACTATGTAGTAGTCTAGCTTACTATGTAGTAGTCTATCTGACTATGTAGTAGTCTATGTAGTAGTCTATCTGACTATGTAGTAGTCTATCTGACTATGTAGTAGTCTATCTGACTATGTAGTAGTCTATGTAGTAGTCTATCTGACTATGTAGTAGTCTATCTGACTATGTAGTAGTCTATCTTACTATGTAGTAGTCTATGTAGTAGTCTATCTTACTATGTAGTAGTCTATCTGACTATGTAGTAGTCTATGTAGTAGTCTATCTTACTATGTAGTAGTCTATGTAGTAGTCTATCTTACTATGTAGTAGTCTATGTAGTAGTCTAGCTTACTATGTAGTAGTCTATCTTACTATGTAGTAGTCTATGTAGTAGTCTATCTTACTATGTAGTAGTCTATCTGACTATGTAGTAGTCTATCTGACTATGTAGTAGTCTATGTAGTAGTCTATCTGACTATGTAGTAGTCTATCTGACTATGTAGTAGTCTATCTTACTATGTAGTAGTCTATGTAGTAGTCTATGTAGTAGTCTATCTGACTATGTAGTAGTCTATGTAGTAGTCTATCTTACTATGTAGTAGTCTATCTGACTATGTAGTAGTCTATCTTACTATGTAGTAGTCTATGTAGTAGTCTATCTGACTATGTAGTAGTCTATCTGACTATGTAGTAGTCTATGTAGTAGTCTATCTGACTATGTAGTAGTCTATCTGACTATGTAGTAGTCTATCTGACTATGTAGTAGTCTATGTAGTAGTCTATCTGACTATGTAGTAGTCTATCTGACTATGTAGTAGTCTATCTGACTATGTAGTAGTCTATCTGACTATGTAGTAGTCTATCTGACTATGTAGTAGTCTATCTTACTATGTAGTAGTCTATCTTACTATGTAGTAGTCTATGTAGTAGTCTAGCTTACTATGTAGTAGTCTAGCTTACTATGTAGTAGTATATCTTACTATGTAGTAGTCTAGCTTACTATGTAGTAGTCTATCTTACTATGTAGCAGTCTATGTAGTAGTCTAGCTTACTATGTAGTAGTCTATCTGACTATGTAGTAGTCTATCTGACTATGTAGTAGTCTATCTGACTATGTAGTAGTCTATGTAGTAGTCTATCTGACTATGTAGTAGTCTATCTTACTATGTAGTAGTCTATGTAGTAGTCTATCTGACTATGTAGTAGTCTATCTGACTATGTAGTAGTCTATGTAGTAGTCTATCTGACTATGTAGTAGTCTATCTGACTATGTAGTAGTCTATCTTACTATGTAGTAGTCTATGTAGTAGTCTATCTGACTATGTAGTAGTCTATCTGACTATGTAGTAGTCTATCTGACTATGTAGTAGTCTATGTAGTAGTCTATCTGACTATATAGTAGTCTATCTGACTATGTAGTAGTCTATCTTACTATGTAGTAGTCTATCTTACTATGTAGTAGTCTATCTGACTATGTAGTAGTCTATGTAGTAGCCTATATGACTATTTAGTAGTCTATCTGACTATGTAGTAGTCTATCTGACTATGTAGTAGTCTATCTGACTATGTAGTAGTCTATGTAGTAGTCTATCTGACTATGTAGTAGTCTATCTGACTATGTAGTAGTCTATCTTACTATGTAGTAGTCTATGTAGTAGTCTATCTGACTATGTAGTAGTCTATCTGACTATGTAGTAGTCTATCTGACTATGTAGTAGTCTATGTAGTAGTCTATCTGACTATGTAGTAGTCTATCTGACTATGTAGTAGTCTATCTTACTATGTAGTAGTCTAGCTTACTATGTAGTAGTCTAGCTTACTATGTAGTAGTCTATCTTACTATGTAGTAGTCTATCTGACTATGTAGTAGTCTATCTGACTATGTAGTAGTCTATCTGACTATGTAGTAGTCTATCTTACTATGTAGTAGTCTATCTTACTAAGTAGTAGTCTATGTAGTAGTCTAGCTTACTATGTAGTAGTCTAGCTTACTATGTAGTAGTATATCTTACTATGTAGTAGTCTATCTTACTATGTAGTAGTCTATCTTACTATGTAGTAGTCTAGCTTACTATGTAGTAGTCTAGCTTACTATGTAGTAGTCTATCTTACTATGTAGTAGTCTATGTAGTAGTCTATCTGACTATGTAGTAGTCTATCTGACTATGTAGTAGTCTATCTGACTATGTAGTAGTCTATGTAGTAGTCTATCTGACTATGTAGTAGTCTATGTAGTAGTATATCTGACTATGTAGTAGTCTATCTGACTATGTAGTAGTCTATGTAGTAGTCTATCTGACTATGTAGTAGTCTATCTGACTATGTAGTAGTCTATCTTACTATGTAGTAGTCTATGTAGTAGTCTATCTGACTATGTAGTAGTCTATCTGACCATGTAGTAGTCTATCTTACTATGTAGTAGTCTATGTAGTAGTCTATCTGACTATGTAGTAGTCTATCTGACTATGTAGTAGTCTATGTAGTAGTCTATCTGACTATGTAGTAGTCTATCTTACTATGTAGTAGTCTATGTAGTAGTCTATCTGACTATGTAGTAGTCTATCTGACTATGTAGTAGTCTATCTTACTATGTAGTAGTCTATGTAGTAGTCTATCTGACTATGTAGTAGTCTATCTGACTATGTAGTAGTCTATCTGACTATGTAGTAGTCTATCTGACTATGTAGTAGTCTATGTAGTAGTCTATCTGACTATGTAGTAGTCTATCTGACTATGTAGTAGTCTATCTGACTATGTAGTAGTCTATCTGACTATGTAGTAGTCTATGTAGTAGTCTAGCTTACTATGTAGTAGTCTATCTGACTATGTAGTAGTCTATCTTACTATGTAGTAGTCTATGTAGTAGTCTATCTGACTATGTAGTAGTCTATCTGACTATGTAGTAGTCTATGTAGTAGTCTATCTGACTATGTAGTAGTCTATCTTACTATGTAGTAGTCTATCTTACTATGTAGTAGTCTATCTTACTATGTAGTAGTCTATGTAGTAGTCTAGCTTACTATGTAGTAGTCTAGCTTACTATGTAGTAGTATATCTTACTATGTAGTAGTCTATCTTACTATGTAGTAGTCTATCTTACTATGTAGTAGTCTAGCTTACTATGTAGTAGTCTAGCTTACTATGTAGTAGTCTATCTTACTATGTAGTAGTCTATCTGACTATGTAGTAGTCTATCTGACTATGTAGTAGTCTATCTGACTATGTAGTAGTCTATCTTACTATGTAGTAGTCTATGTAGTAGTCTATCTGACTATGTAGTAGTCTATCTGACTATGTAGTAGTCTATGTAGTAGTCTATCTGACTATGTAGTAGTCTATCTGACTATGTAGTAGTCTATCTGACTATGTAGTAGTCTATGTAGTAGTCTATCTGACTATGTAGTAGTCTATCTGACTATGTAGTAGTCTATCTGACTATGTAGTAGTCTATCTGACTATGTAGTAGTCTATCTTACTATGTAGTAGTCTATCTTACTATGTAGTAGTCTATCTTACTATGTAGTAGTCTATGTAGTAGTCTAGCTTACTATGTAGTAGTCTAGCTTACTATGTAGTAGTATATCTTACTATGTAGTAGTCTAGCTTACTATGTAGTAGTCTATCTTACTATGTAGCAGTCTATGTAGTAGTCTAGCTTACTATGTAGTAGTCTATCTGACTATGTAGTAGTCTATGTAGTAGTCTATCTGACTATGTAGTAGTCTATCTGACTATGTAGTAGTCTATCTGACTATGTAGTAGTCTATGTAGTAGTCTATCTGACTATGTAGTAGTCTATCTTACTATGTAGTAGTCTATGTAGTAGTCTATCTGACTATGTAGTAGTCTATCTGACTATGTAGTAGTCTATGTAGTAGTCTATCTGACTATGTAGTAGTCTATCTGACTATGTAGTAGTCTATCTTACTATGTAGTAGTCTATGTAGTAGTCTATCTGACTATGTAGTAGTCTATCTGACTATGTAGTAGTCTATCTTACTATGTAGTAGTCTATCTGACTATGTAGTAGTCTACGTAGTAGCCTATATGACTATTTAGTAGTCTATCTGACTATGTAGTAGTCTATCTGACTATGTAGTAGTCTATCTGACTATGTAGTAGTCTATGTAGTAGTCTATCTGACTATGTAGTAGTCTATCTGACTATGTAGTAGTCTATCTTACTATGTAGTAGTCTATGTAGTAGTCTATCTGACTATGTAGTAGTCTATCTGACTATGTAGTAGTCTATCTGACTATGTAGTAGTCTATGTAGTAGTCTATCTGACTATGTAGTAGTCTATCTGACTATGTAGTAGTCTATCTGACTATGTAGTAGTCTATGTAGTAGTCTATCTGACTATGTAGTAGTCTATCTGACTATGTAGTAGTCTATCTGACTATGTAGTAGTCTATCTTACTATGTAGTAGTCTATGTAGTAGTCTATCTGACTATGTAGTAGTCTATCTGACTATGTAGTAGTCTATGTAGTAGTCTATCTGACTATGTAGTAGTCTATCTGACTATGTAGTAGTCTATCTTACTATGTAGTAGTCTATGTAGTAGTCTATCTGACTATGTAGTAGTCTATCTGACTATGTAGTAGTCTATCTGACTATGTAGTAGTCTATGTAGTAGTCTATCTGACTATGTAGTAGTCTATCTGACTATGTAGTAGTCTATCTGACTATGTAGTAGTCTATCTGACTATATAGTAGTCTATCTGACTATGTAGTAGTCTATCTTACTATGTAGTAGTCTATCTTACTATGTAGTAGTCTATCTGACTATGTAGTAGTCTATGTAGTAGCCTATATGACTATTTAGTAGTCTATCTGACTATGTAGTAGTCTATCTGACTATGTAGTAGTCTATCTGACTATGTAGTAGTCTATGTAGTAGTCTATCTGACTATGTAGTAGTCTATCTGACTATGTAGTAGTCTATGTAGTAGTCTATCTGACTATGTAGTAGTCTATCTGACTATGTAGTAGTCTATCTGACTATATAGTAGTCTATCTGACTATGTAGTAGTCT
Organism: Coregonus clupeaformis; assembly: GCF_020615455.1. Taxonomy (NCBI): domain Eukaryota; kingdom Metazoa; phylum Chordata; class Actinopteri; order Salmoniformes; family Salmonidae; genus Coregonus; species Coregonus clupeaformis. The sequence goes on from NW_025534680.1 coordinate 80,477, forward strand.
ATCTTACTATGTAGTAGTCTATCTTACTATGTAGTAGTCTATCTGACTATGTAGTAGTCTATGTAGTAGCCTATATGACTATTTAGTAGTCTATCTGACTATGTAGTAGTCTATCTGACTATGTAGTAGTCTATCTGACTATGTAGTAGTCTATGTAGTAGTCTATCTGACTATGTAGTAGTCTATCTGACTATGTAGTAGTCTATCTTACTATGTAGTAGTCTATGTAGTAGTCTATCTGACTATGTAGTAGTCTATCTGACTATGTAGTAGTCTATCTGACTATGTAGTAGTCTATGTAGTAGTCTATCTGACTATGTAGTAGTCTATCTGACTATGTAGTAGTCTATCTGACTATGTAGTAGTCTATGTAGTAGTCTATCTGACTATGTAGTAGTCTATCTGACTATGTAGTAGTCTATCTGACTATGTAGTAGTCTATCTTACTATGTAGTAGTCTATGTAGTAGTCTATCTGACTATGTAGTAGTCTATCTGACTATGTAGTAGTCTATGTAGTAGTCTATCTGACTATGTAGTAGTCTATCTGACTATGTAGTAGTCTATCTGACTATGTAGTAGTCTATGTAGTAGTCTATCTGACTATGTAGTAGTCTATCTTACTATGTAGTAGTCTATCTTACTATGTAGTAGTCTATCTTACTATGTAGTAGTCTATGTAGTAGTCTAGCTTACTATGTAGTAGTCTAGCTTACTATGTAGTAGTCTATCTTACTATGTAGTAGTCTATCTTACTATGTAGTAGTCTATCTTACTATGTAGTAGTCTATGTAGTAGTCTAGCTTACTATGTAGTAGTATATCTTACTATGTAGTAGTCTATGTAGTAGTCTAGCTTACTATGTAGTAGTCTATCTTACTATGTAGTAGTCTAGCTTACTATGTTGTAGTCTATCTTACTATGTAGCAGTCTATGTAGTAGTCTAGCTTACTATGTAGTAGTCTATGTAGTAGTCTAGCTTACTATGTAGTAGTCTAGCTTACTATGTAGTAGTCTATCTCACTATGTAGTAGTCTATGTAGTAGTCTAGCTTACTATGTAGTAGTCTATGTAGTAGTCTAGCTTACTATGTAGTAGTCTATGTAGTAGTCTAGCTTACTATGTAGTAGTCTAGCTTACTATGTAGTAGTCTAGCTTACTATGTAGTAGTCTATGTAGTAGTCTAGCTTACTATGTAGTAGTCTATCTGACTATGTAGTAGTCTATCTTACTATGTAGTAGTCTATCTTACTATGTAGTAGTCTATCTTACTATGTAGTAGTCTATGTAGTAGTCTAGCTTACTATGTAGTAGTATATCTTACTATGTAGTAGTCTATGTAGTAGTCTAGCTTACTATGTAGTAGTCTATCTTACTATGTAGTAGTCTAGCTTACTATGTAGTAGTCTAGCTTACTATGTAGTAGTCTATCTTACTATGTAGCAGTCTATGTAGTAGTCTAGCTTACTATGTAGTAGTCTATGTAGTAGTCTAGCTTACTATGTAGTAGTCTATGTAGTAGTCTAGCTTACTATGTAGTAGTCTAGCTTACTATGTAGTAGTCTATCTTACTATGTAGTAGTCTATGTAGTAGTCTAGCTTACTATGTAGTAGTCTATCTTACTATGTAGTAGTATATCTTACGATGTAGTAGTCTATGTAGTAGTCTATCTGACTATGTAGTAGTCTATCTTACTATGTAGTAGTCTATCTGACTATGTAGTAGTCTATCTTACTATGTAGTAGTCTATCTTACTATGTAGTAGTCTATCTTACTATGTAGTAGTCTATGTAGTAGTCTATCTGACTATGTAGTAGTCTATCTGACTATGTAGTAGTATATCTTACAATGTAGTAGTCTATGTAGTAGTATATCTTACTATGTAGTAGTCTATGTAGTAGTATATCTTACTATGTAGTAGTCTATGTAGTAGTCTATGTAGTAGTCTATGTAGTAGTCTATCTTACTATGTAGTAGTCTATCTTACTATGTAGTAGTCTATCTTACTATGTAGTAGTCTATCTTACTATGTAGTAGTCTATCTTACTATGTAGTAGTCTATCTTACTATGTAGTAGTCTATGTAGTAGTCTATCTTACTATGTAGTAGTCTATCTTACTGTAGTCTATTTGGAACATTAAACAACTGAACTAAGCCTCCATCCCTGACCCCTATCCATCAAGTTAGGTCTGACTACAAGGCTACCATTCATTCAACATGCCTGGTTGTCATTGGTGACCTGACCATTATCACAACATTAGCAGCCTACTGTTGACATACAGCTATATCAAGAGGACAGAGCAAGAACTGATTAACATAGGCCTACTAATATTTAACATGTTTATTTATTTTTACCTTTATTTAACTAGGCAAGTCAGTTAAGAACAAATTCTTATTTACAATGACGGCCTACACCGGCCAAACCTGGACGACGCTGGGCCAATTGTGCGCCGCCCTATGGGACTCCCAATCACGTCCGGTTGTGATACAGCCTGGAATCGAACCAGGGGGTCTGTAGTGACACCTCAACCACTGAGATGCAGTGCCTTAGACCACTGCGCCACTCGGGAGTCCACTACATAACTTTCTGTGAAGGACGGTATTAGCAGAAAAGCTGTCTCTGCCACGTCTTGTTTCCATCCACACAGCTTCACACACTGAACTACCGCAACACTGCACTGCATGTTCCCTTGCTAGTCAATGCGCTCACGCCTACTCCCGTTTTGGAGATCAAAGCATGTGCTGGCAAGACCGTGTTCTCGCTTAGTTAACCAAACGCTGTAGCTAACTGCCTTAGTCGTAATGATGCCTTAGCTAAGGAGCTAACTACGAAATAATTAGTGGTTATGTTCTTGACTAACACATACAATTTGTGAAAAATTATTTGGCTAACAATTCGTTCTCCATTTTTCCTACCCTTTTACCTCACACATCAGTGGTGACAACGGACGAAGAGGAGAGCTGCCATCCAGCTGGAGGGAGTAAAATAGTACTATAACTAGGGGGGGGGGCGGGGCGGGGCGGGGGCGGGGAGCTAGAGATTTGTCCTCCTCGCCCAAGTCCTCTGTTTGGCTCAGCTCCAACTTCAGACGGTTGAGTCAAAAACCACAATGTGCTAGAAGCCTATTTTAGGGTAGTTTTTCGTATCAGCGTACCTTGACCCCAAAATGCCTGCAGGTTGGTAGGTCTGGGACAGTGAGAGACAGAGCTGGGGGAGACGGAGAGACAGAGCTGGGGGAGACGGAGAGACAGAGCTGGGGGAGACGGAGAGACAGAGCTGGGGGAGACGGAGAGACAGAGCTGGGGGAGACGGAGAGACAGAGCTGGGGGAGACGGAGAGACAGAGCTGGGGGAGACGGAGAGACAGAGCTGGGGGAGACGGAGAGACAGAGCTGGGGAAACGGAGAGACCGAGCTGGGGGAGACGGAGAGAGAGCTGGGGGAGACGGAGAGACAGAGCTGGGGGAGACGGAGAGACAGAGCTGGGGGAGACGGAGAGACAGAGCTGGGGGAGACGGAGAGACAGAGCTGGGGGAGACGGAGAGACAGAGCTGGGGGAGACGGAGAGACAGAGCTGGGGGAGACGGAGAGACAGAGCTGGGGAGACGGAGAGACAGAGCTGGGGGAGACGGGGAGACAGAGCTGGGGAGACGGAGAGACAGAGCTGGGGAGACGGAGAGAGAGCTGGGGGAGACGGAGAGACAGAGCTGGGGAGACGGAGAGACAGAGCTGGGGGAGACGGAGAGACAGAGCTGGGGGAGACGGAGAGACAGAGCTGGGGGAGACGGAGAGACAGAGCTGGGGGAGACGGAGAGAGAGCTGGGGGAGACGGAGAGACAGAGCTGGGGGAGACGGAGAGACAGAGCTGGGGGAGACGGAGAGGGAGAGGGGGGAGGTTGGGGAAGGAGGTAGAGGAGAGGGGGGAGGTTGGGGAAGGAGGTAGAGGAGAGGGGGGAGGTTGGGGAAGGAGGTAGAGGAGAGGGGGGAGGTTGGGGAAGGAGGTAGAGGAGAGGGGGGAGGTTGGGGAAGGAGGTGGTCGGGGGAAGGAGTCAGAGGAGAGGGAAGAAGGTACACCAACCTTGGCCAGGGTTTCAGAAGACACCTCATCATCAGGGACCCACAGCTTGGTTGTCTTCTTACCTGGGATCTACACAACAACCACAGATCCACAATAAACAACAGAGAATGTTAAAGCCAGGAACACTGTGACCCGTCTTTTGATTTGAGTGGAGAGGCCAAGTGTTCTGTGTGTTTCAGTATTTGTCTGCCTACATGTGTGTCTGTATGTGTGTGTCTGTATGTTTCTGCCTGCGTGCATGCGTGTGTGTGTGTGTGTGTGTGTGTGTGTGTGTGTGTGTGTGTGTGTGTACCCACCCTGTCGCTCATGAGCAGGTCCTTGACTATGAAGTTGGCCACCAGTGATTTGAGTGGAGCGGCAAACTGTTCTGGGGCCAGCAGAGCCAGGTGACCCAGAGTGGTGAGAGGCGTTATCAGCTGATCCAGGTCCTCAAGGTCCAAGCCTTTATGCAGCGGCTGGGAGAGAGAGACGATATTTAGCCATTTACTTTAGCATCTGTTTACACGTGTAGAACTTCAAGGGCCCTGGACTAAAAAGAACTTTCAATGGAGAATCACTATTCAGAACACTTTATATATTATTTATATTATATTAAACTTTATCGTCATGGACTAGGCTCTTCCGGTTAGAATATAATATTTCATAAGATAACATTTGTAAGATAAGATAACATTTGTAAGATAAGATAAGATAAGATTTGTAAGATAAGATAAGATAACATTTGTAAGATAAGATAAGATGAGATAACATTTGTAAGATAAGATAAGATAACATTTGTAAGATAAGATAACATTTGTAAGATAAGACAACATTTGTAAGATAAGACAACATTTGTAAGATAAGACAACATTTGTAAGATAAGACAACATTTGTAAGATAAGACAACATTTGTAAGATCAGACAACATTTGTAAGATCAGACAGACAGACAGACAGACAGACAGACAGGAAAGAGGGCTGAAGAAGCGTAGATATTAGCAGCAAATGATACATCGTATAGGCAGACTGGTCCTCACCTCGAAGATCTGAGCGAAGTGTGTGTCTCTGTGTGTGAACATGGCGTGGATACAGTGGATGGCATACTTGGCCTGACGAGGGGGTCCTCTCTTAGCTTTGGTCTGCAGTACAGGCAGCAGAACACTAGGGGGAGAAGAGGAGCGCATCAAAAGGCAGCTTAGCTTTGGTCTGCAGTACAGGCAGCAGGACACTAGGGGGAGAAGAGGAGAGCATCAAAAGGCAGCTTAGCTTTGGTCTGCAGTACAGGCAGCAGGACACTAGGGGGAGAAGAGGAGCGCATCAAAAGGCAGGTCCCCCACTGTTACAAACCAACTGCAAGGCTAGAATTATGGGGAAATAATGTCTACAGTTGTGGTCAAATGTTTTGAGAATGACACAAGTATTGGTCTTCACAAGGTTCGCTGCTTCAGTGTTTGTAGATATTTTTGTCAGATGTTACTATGGTATACTGAAGTATAATTACAAGCATTCCATAAGTGTCAAAGGCTTTTATTGACAATTACATTACGTTTATGCAAAGAGTCAATATTTGCAGTGTTGACCCTTCTTTTTCAAGACCTCTGCAATCCGCCCTGGCATGCTGTCAATTAACTTCTGGGCCACATCCTGACTGATGGCAGCGCATTCTTGCATAATCAATGCTTGGAGTTTGTCAGAATTTGTTGGGTTTTGTTTGTCCACCCGCCTCTTGAGGATCGACCACAAGTTCTCAATGGGATTAAGGTCTGGGGAGTTTCCTGGCCATGGACCCAAAATGTCGATGTTTTGTTCCCCGAGCCACTTAGTTATCACTTTTGCCTTATGGCAAGGTGCTCCATCATGCTGGAAAAGGCATTGTTCGTCACCAAACTGTTCTTGGATGGTTTGGAGAAGTTGCTCTGTGAGGATGTGTTGGTACCATTCTTTATTCATGGCTGTGTTCTTAGGCAAAATTGTGAGTGAGCCCACTCCCTTGGCTGAGAAGCAACCCCACACATGAATGGTCTCAGGATGCTTTACTGTTGGCATGACACAGGACTGATGGTAGCGCTCACCTTGTCTTCTCCGGACAAGCTTTTTTCCGGATGCCCCAAACAATCGGAAAGGGGATTCATCAGAGAAAATGACTTTACCCCAGTCCTCAGCAGTCCAATCCCTGTACCGTTTTCAGAATATCAGTCTGTCCCTGATGTTTTTCCTGGAGAGAAGTGGCTTCCTCGCTGCCCTTCTTGACACCAGGCCATCCTCCAAAAGTATTCGCCTCACTGTGCGTGCAGATGCACTCACACCTGCCTGCTGCCATTCCTGAGCAAGCTCTGCACTGGTGGTGCCCCGATCCCGCAGCTGAATCAATTTTAGGAGACGGTCCTGGCGCTTGCTGGATTTTCTTGGGCGCCCTGAAGCCTTCTTCACAACAATTGAACATCTCTCCTTGAAGTTCTTGATGATCCGATAAATGGTTGATTTAGGTGCAATCTAACTAGCAGCAATATCCTTGCCTGAGAAGCCCTTTTTGCGCAAAGCAATGATGACGGCACGTGTTTTCTTGCAGGTAACCATGGTTAAAAGAGGAAGAACAATGATTTCAAGCACCACCCTCCTTTTAAAGCTTCCAGTCTGTTATTCTAACTCAATCAGCATGACAGAGTGATCTCCAGCCTTGTCCTCGTCAACACTCTCACCTGTGTTAACGTGAGAATTACTGACATGATGTCAGCTGGTCCTTTTGTGGCAGGGCTGAAATGCAGTGGAAATGTTTTTTTGGGGAGTAAGTTCATTTTCATGGCAAAGAGGGACTTTGTAATTAATTTCAATTCATCTGATCACTCTTCATAACATTCTGGAGTATATGCAAATTGCCATCATAAAAACTGAGGCAGCAGACTTTGTGAAAATTAATATTTGTGTCATTCTCAAAACTTTTGACCACGACTGTAGACACTTTTTTCCAGGGGAGATGAAGTTTATGACTGGGTTGTGGGACAGTGGATGGGCTATTCCATTTGGATAGTTCAAATGGAACTGTTAACAGGCATTACCCAGGGAATGTGGTGAATACCTCCCGGCTATCAACCAATCAGCATCCAGGATGCAAACAACCAGTTATATAATAACAATGTATCCACTAGAAGGCTGTTTTTTTTTTTTTCATACTACAGCAGCTTGTTCAACGGGATGCAATGTCCAAAAAGCTCCAAGACTTTCTACCCACTGCAGGAAACATTAGCAGACTCATTACGTTATAATCTATAGAAAGACGTGACTAATCCCAGAGACTGCAGTCTTATAATAACGCCATGGTTACACAACCAAAGAGCTTAACACTTTATGGGTAAACATTTTTATAGATCAAGAAATGGTCAACGATAAAAAGGTAGTTTGATGAACTCACGACTTGGTGTGAGGAATGTATGTAGGTATGTATGTGTGTGTGTGTGTGTGTGTGCGCGTGCGCGCGTCTGTGTAGGGACGTATATGCGCGTGCACATCTATGTGAGTGTACGTGCGCACGTCCACGTCTGTGCAACACAAACATTTCACATTAAAACTCACGACTTGATGTGAGGGAAGCTCTCCTCCATCTTGCTGCCTGTGTTTTTAAAGATCTGCAGCGCAGCCTCGGCCACCTTCTCATCATCCATCTTCAGACAGCCCAGCAGGGACTCAAACGTCTCCGCAGAGTGGAAGGACACCGGGTGGGTGAACGACAGGACCTGGAGGGAGGGGGGAGGAGAGAGAGGGAGGAGAGAGAGGGTGAATGACAACAGAGAGAGAGAAAGCACAGGTAGCAAGAGAGGAGAAAAGGAGAAAGGAAGCGAAAGAGAGAGAGTGAGGGGGGAGAAAGAGAGGGGAGAGAAAGAGAGTGGGGAGAGAGAGTGAGGGGGGACAGAGAGAGAGTGAAAGACAGTCAGGGGGGACAGAGAGAGAGTGAGGGGAGAGAGAGAGCGCAAGAGTGAGGGGGAGAGAAAGAGAGTGGGGGGGAGAGAAAGAGAGAGGGGGGAGAGAGAGTGATGGGGGACAGAGGGAGAGTGAGGGGGGACAGAGAGAGCAAGTGAAGGGGGGAGCACGCAAGTGAAGGGGGGAGAGAGAGTGAGGGGGGAGAGAGCAAGTGAAGGGGGAGAGAGAGCAAGTGAAGGGGGAGAGAGAGCAAGTGAAGGGGGGGAGAGAGAGATACCTTGAGTAGCTCCAGTCCTGCCCTGATGGCCTGTTCAGTAGGAACTCCCTCATCATCATCATCAGCTGTTCCATCTATCGACTTGTTCACCTGCTTTACCAGAGCACTGGGAGAGAGAGGGATGGAGGGAGGGAGAGGGAGGTAGAGAGAGGGATGGAGGGAGAGAAGGAGGGACAGAGATAAAGAGTCAGAGAAAGACAGGGTTGAAAAGAGAGTGGGGGAGAGAGCGAAAACACAACGTAAGCAAATCATAGATGATCAGTCACCTTATGTGTGTTAGTGTGTGTGTGTGTGTGTTACCTGATAGACTCTGTGTCGATGTGTACAGGAGCGATTCTTTCCAGAAGGAACTTGACCATCTCTAAGAAGGGGTTACTGGGCTGTTTAGGACTGCCTAGCTTCTTAGTGATGTCTCTCTGGAGGGGAGAGACACACCAAGGTTTCCGTTAGGAACATGTGGCGGCAGACATTTGACCAGCAGCATTTTAAATTTACCGGACATTTTGAGAAATGTACTGGACCCATATTCATTGGGCGCGTAACCTGATTATTGCGTCCACCCACGGTGCTCAGAATGACAGAAATCACATTTAGTTCATGGCAACTCATCTTAACAGAACATGCAAGGCCAGGATGCAACGACGTGCGGCCCCTTCTTACCGAATTCCGATGGCCACACACATTTTTCCTCAGCCAACAAGACGTGTAACGAACAGCAAAATCACTACCCTATGTCAATCTACTATCCCAAACAGTAGAAAAGGGTACCTATTCTATTGGTCAACTTATCGAGAATGAAAACTTTTTCTAAACAGACTCTGGGTCAGTTATGGGACGATAGATCCCAAACTCATCCAACCAATAGGCCTCGGCTACATAAAGAAAAGGTTTAAAAGCAACGAGTCAGATGCAACAGATCAGAACGTTTAGCTTAAAATGCTGATAAACTATTATTTCTTCACATTATAAGCGCAGCAATGTGCACAAGGCAGTAAGCTACGCGCAAATGTTCTTTCCATAATGCAATTAGCGGGAAACGACTTGTCAAAAGTGAGAGGTTTCATGCGACATAGATCAAAATATCCGTTAGATATTTAGAAAGAGTGGAGATCTAAAGATGCAACAACTAGCATGGGTTGCTAATATGACTCGGATTGGGCCTTTGGCTACTGGACAATGAAAGAAAGTTGATGAAACTAATTGCCTCCCTAGACATGGTCTGATTTTGGCTCGGCTACTTTGAAGCATGGTAAGACATGCCTCATAATACGTTGTAAAATGTTCAGGTTTCCAACAATTAAAAGTATACGTTTCCAAAAATGCATACTGTCTCCAGCTCATTGCAAAGTGGTGTGTGACGCGCTGATGAACCCCGCCTTCCGTTGCATCTGCTGTTTGAGATGCTGTAGCAGCTGCTGACAGATTTTCCGCTCCAAGACTCTGTATTTGTGAGCCGTGATAAGATACATAACGAATATACACACACACCAATTTAAATCCGCTACATTACGCAGATTATGCTACAGAGCGATAAGCATGACCGGTCAAATGTATTTCCATCAACTGGTGTTTAATAAATAGGCTGAAAAGCATTATTTCACAATAGGATTGTTATTCTTCTTCTCCCGGACAAATGACCGGTGGCAATTTTCTTTATCGGCTTTTCAAAAAATAAATATTGGCCAAAAGCCAGCTGACGGAAAACCCTGGCACACACACACATCAGAATAACAGGCTGATTAGGAATGCCTAGCTTCTTAGTGACGTCTCTCTCCTGTGTAGCTAGGAAGGATAATGAATAAGTAATGGGGGTCCTGGGTGGCGCAGCGATCTAAGGCACCGCAGTGCTGAGGCGCCACTACAGCCTGGGGTTCGATCCCAACCGGCCGTGACCAGGAGCCCCGTAGGACGCAGCACAATTGGCCCAGCGCCGCCCCGGGGTAGGGGACGGTTTGGCCAGGGGGGCTTTCCTTGGCGCTCTAGCGACTCCTTGTGACAGGGCCGGGTGTCTGTAAGCTGACACCGGTCGTCAGTCTAACGGTGTTTCCTCCGATACGATGCTTGTTGCCTGAACCACCCTGAACACCCCTGTTAGGGCCTGGTTAGTACCGGGACAGGAGATCGCCTGGGAATACCAGGAGCCGTAAACTCAAAAAAATAAAGTAAAGGATAAGTAATAAAAACATATATGCAATCGTACACAAACACACACTCTCTCTAACCCTCTCTACTCACCACACAGACTTGGGCCTGTTTGCAGGAGCAGGCCGGTGAGACCAGGGTCTCTAGTTGGTTTCTAATCCGCTCATCATCCTCCAGAACCTGGGCTAGCTTCTTCACAAAGTCCTGGGCCTTGCCAGGGTCTGGAAGGTTCCCTGGAGATACACACGGGGGGGGGTTAGTGTGTGGAGGGGGGAGAGAGTGTGTGTGGAGGGGGAGAGAGTGTGTGGAAGGGGGAGAGAGTGTGTGGAGGGGGGGGAGAGTGTGTGTGTGCATTCGCACTTACGAAAAAGGGTTATTCGGCTGTCCCAATAGAATAATCCTTTTGAGTTCCATGCAGAACCCTTTTGAGTTCCATGTACAACTTTCAGTGGAAAAGGTCCTACATGGAACCCAAAAGGGTTCTACCTAGAACCAAAAAGGTTTCATAAAATGGTTGAGTGAAGTTGACTTACTCGTAATCACCATAACCTTGGCAAACACAGCCTTGCTACCCGCATCAGACTGAAAAACACAAACAATATTTAGTGTTACAATAGAACACAGTAGCAGTCTTAAAGTAGAGTATATACACTGCTCAAAAACATAAAGGGAACACTTAAAACAACACATCCTAGATCTGAATGAATGAAATAATCTTATTAAATACTTTTTTTCTTTACATAGTTGAATGTGCTGACAACAAAATCACACAAAAATTATATCAATGGAAATCTAATTTATCAACCCATGGAGGTCCGGATTTGGAGTCACCCTCAAAATTAAAGTGGAAAACCACACTACAGGCTGATCCAACTTTGATGTAATGTCCTTAAAACAAGTCAAAATGAGGCTCAGTAGTGTGTGTGGCCTCCATGTGCCTGTATGACCTCCCTACAACGCCTGGGCATGCTCCTGATGAGGTGGCGGATGGTCTCCTGAGGGATCTCCTCCCAGACCTGGACTAAAGCATCCGCCAACTCCTGGACAGTCTGTGGTGCAACGTGGCGTTGGTGGATGGAGCCAGACATGATGTCCCAGATGTGCTCAATTGGATTCAGGTCTGGGGAACGGGCGGGCCAGTCCATAGCATCAATGCCCTCCTCTTGCAGGAACTGCTGACACACTCCAGCCACATGAGGTCTAGCATTGTCTTGCATTAGGAGGAACCCAGGGTCAACCGCACCAGCATATGGTCTCACAAGGGGTCTGAGGATCTCATCTCGGTACCTAATGGCAGTCAGGCTACCTCTGGCGAGCACATGGAGGGCTGTGCGGCCCCCAAAGAAATGCCACCCCACACCATGACTGACCCACCGCCAAACCAGTCATGCTGGAGGATGTTGCAGGCAGCAGAACGTTCTCCACGGCGTCTCCAGACTCTGTCACGTCTGTCACATGTGCTCAGTGTGAACCTGCTTTCATCTGTGAAGAGCACAGGGCGCCAGTGGCGAATTTGCCAATCTTGGTGTTCTCTGGCAAATGCCAAACGTCCAGCACGGTGTTGGGCTGTAAGCACAACCCCCACCTGTGGACGTCGGGCCCTCATACCATTTCTGACCGTTTGAGCAGACACATGCACATTTGTGGCCTGCTGGAGGTCATTTTGCAGGGCTCTGGCAGTGCTCCTACTGCTCCTCCTTGCACAAAGGCGGAGGTAGCGGTCCTGCTGCTGGGTTGTTGCCCTCCTACGGCCTCCTCCACGTCTCCTGATGTACTGGCCTGTCTCCTGGTAGCGCCTCCATGCTCTGGACACTACGCTGACAGACACAGCAAACCTTCTTGCCACAGCTCGCATTGATGTGCCATCCTGGATGAGCTGCACTACCTGAGCCACTTGTGTGGGTTGTAGACTCCGTCTCATGCTACCACTAGAGTGAAAGCACCGCCAGCATTCAAAAGTGACCAAAACATCAGCCAGGAAGCATAGGAACTGAGAAGTGGTCTGTGGTCACCACCTGCAGAACCACTTCTTTATTGGGGGTGTCTTGCTAATTGCCTATAATTTCCACCTGTTGTCTATTCCATTTGCACAACAGCATGTGAAATTTATTGTCAATCAGTGTTGCTTCCTAAGTGGACAGTTTGATTTCACAGAAGTGTGATTGACTTGGAGTTACATTGTGTTGTTTAAGTGTTCCCTTTATTTTTTTGAGCAGTATATCTCAACATTCAACACTAGTAGCAATTGATTAGCAGTACCTTGGGCTGTTTGACCAGGTCCAGGAGATCTTTGACGTGGTGTCTCAACATGTTCTGACACTTCCACATCTCATTCAGAGCCCTGTGGGGGGGGGGAGAGAGAGAGAGAATGCTACACTATATGTACACACAAAAGTATGTGCACACCCTTTCAAATTAATGGATTCAGCTATGTCAGCCACACTCGTTGCTGACAGGTGTATAAAATCGAGTTAACAGCCATGCAATCTCCATAGACATTGGCAGTAGAATGGCCTTACTGAAGAGCTCAGTGACTTTCAACGTGGCACCGTCATAGGATGCCTCCTTTCCAACAAGTCAGTTTGTCAAATTTCTGCACTGCTAGAGCTGCCCCGGTCAACTGTTATGTGCTGTTATTGTGAAGTGGAAATGTCCAGGAGAAACAACAGCTCAGCCACGAAGTGGTAGGCCACACAAGCTCACAGAACGGGACCACAGAGTGCTAAAGCGCGTAAAAATAATCTGTCCTCGGTTGTAATACTCACTACTGAGTTCCAAACTGCCTCTGGAAGCAACGTCAGCACAAGAACTGTCCGTCGGGAGTTTCATGAAATGGGTTTCCATGGCCGAGCAGCCGCACACAACCCTAAGATCACCATGCGCAATGCCAAGCATCGGCTGGAGTGGTGTAAAGCTCTCCGCTATTGGACTCTGGAGCAGTGGAAAAAGCGTTCTCTGGAGTGATGAATCACGCTTCACCATGTGGCAGTCCGACGCAGAAATCTGGGTTTGGCGGATGCCAGGAGAACACTACATGCCCAAATGCATAGTGCCAACTGTAAAGTTTGGTGGAGGAGGAATAATGGTCTGGGGCTGTTTTTCATGGTTCAGGATAGGCCCCTTAGTTCCAGTGAAGGGAATTCTTAACACTACAGCATACAATGACATTCTAGACAATTCTGTGCTTCCAACTTTGTGGCAACAGTTTGGGGAAGGCCCTTTCCTGTTTCAGCATGACAATGGCCCGCGCACAAAGCGAGGTCCATACAGAAATGGCTTGTCGAGATCTGTGTGGAAGAACTTGACTGGCCTGCACAGAGCTCTGACCTCAATCCCATGGAAGCAAGTCCATGCACTAATGTTCCAACATCTAGTGGAAAGCCTTCCCAGAAGAGTGGAGGCTGTTATAGCAGCAAAAGGGGGAACCAACTCCATATCAATGCCCATGATTTTGGAATGGGATGTTCGACGAGCATTTCGTCATGTAGTGTATTTCTTGGATGTCATAGACTGCATCTAAAAGGTTAAATGTATCCAGCCCCATCCCAGCTGAATACCACATTAAGTGGTGGGGGGGAACATTGTTGTTATCCCAGACTGTATAGCTTTAACCATAAGACCAGAGGGGTATGCTACCTAGCGGGACAGAGGAGTTAGAGCAAGCTCATTATTTTGAAATGAGATGTTCGACGAGCAGGTGTCCACATACTTTTGGAAATGTAGTGTATTAGAACATACATTAAGTTGGACACACAGAAGCTCTGCTAAATCACGAGGGGGCAGTAGCAGCAGTACATTACAGTAGCATTGGTTAGGTATGGAGGGAGCTGGAGTCAGAAACTCAGCTGACTAAAGCAGGTGGGGGCAGCAGCATTAGCAGGCCCGTGACGGTAATGGAAGGTTAGGGTTATTTGTCAGGCAAAATGTCCACGGTCACCGTTATAACAGTTCAAAAGGTCTGATTCTCTCCTCTCCGTCTGCTGCATCACCTTGTGTTCCTCTGCCTAGCAACCACGGTCAACAACTACCCCAGCGGTCATGCCGTTGTAGTTAGCTACACACACTAGACATTCGCTAGCCTAGCATGGATCTCAAATTCATCACATTGTCCACACTCACCAAGAAGGACATTTGGTAGTTCATCTCTGCAGAGATGGTGGATTTTACCATAACTTTAGCATCTTTACAAACCGGATCAAATGTATAGCCAGACCACTATGCATAGTAGGCTACAGATACAGATCATGCTATAAATATTTTCTAAAAATGTATGTATTAGAACAGTTATGAGGTTGTTGTTTTTTTACGGTCATCCATAAATCGTCGGTTACACATGGTTACCGTAAAACTTAAATTAAATGCAGAGTCTCAAATAGCCACTTGTCCCTTTTAATAGCCAGGCAAATGGCACACATTTCAGCAAACAAACACCTGTTTCAAATAAATGCCTGGTCTAAATTAATTGTTTACGAGGTTACCATGAATTACTGTGAATTTTTTGAGGTTTAATGTTTGATTTGTTACATTAAATAATTCAGTAATGACTTGAAAGAATTATGGCAATCATTAGTTTTTATTGCCAGTAAGAAACTGCTAGCCATTGGCTGCTAACAGTGGAGAACTGCTAGCCATTGGCTGCTAACAGCTGAGAACTGCTAGCCATTGGCTGCTAACAGCTGAGAACTGCTAGCCATTGGCTGCTAACAGCTGAGAACTGCTAGCCATTGGCTGCTAACAGCTGAGAACTGCTAGCCATTGGCTGCTAACAGCTGAGAACTGCTAGCCATTGGCTGCTAACAGCTGAGAACTGCTAGCTAACTGGCAAACACAAAAGCAGTCAACAACTTTGGGAGTAGAGACCCCCAGAAATCATCCGATCGCCTTCTAGTGGTGTCGAAAATGCACAGTCAAAGAAGAGAATAATTATTTCTTTATTCCCCAAATTGAGGCATACTAAGACAAATTAAACGTGACAGTGTGTAAATAACACATTATAGTGCAGGAAATGAAGAAGTTGATTTAAATGCTGGAAGTGAATGATGATATTAAACAATTAATTTAGCAAAATCTGTGTGGATTAAGGAAATAGACGCCTGGCTGAAATAGAAGCCTGTCTCTAAAAAGCGCCTGTTGTGTTCAGTGATTGAAGCAAATAAACGGCCGGGCTATTAATATAATTTTTACAGTATACAATTACTGTGCCAGCCCTAAGCAGCATTATATTACAGTAGCATTGATTAGGTATGGAGGGAGATGAAAGGTAGGGAGGGAGAAACGGTTGACTTACTTGACAGCGTTAGTGTCCAGGGTAGAGAGGGAGAAACAGTAGACTTACTTGACAGCGTTAGTGTCCAGGGTAGAGAGTGAGAAACGGTTGACTTACTTGACAGCGTTAGTGTCCAGGGTAGAGAGTGAGAAACAGTAGACTTACTTGACAGTGTTAGTGTCCAGGGTAGAGAGTGAGAAACGGTTGACTTACTTGACAGCGTTAGTGTCCAGGGTAGAGAGGGAGAAACGGTTGACTTACTTGACAGCGTTAGTGTCCAGGGTAGAGAGGGAGAAACGGTAGACTTACTTGACAGCGTTAGTGTCCAGGGTAGAGAGGGAGAAACGGTAGACTTACTTGACAGCGTTAGTGTCCAGGGTAGAGAGGGAGAAACAGTAGACTTACTTGACAGCGTTAGTGTCCAGGGTAGAGAGGGAGAAACAGTAGACTTACTTGACAGCGTTAGTGTCCAGGGTAGAGAGGGAGAAACAGTAGACTTACTTGACAGCGTTAGTGTCCAGGGTAGAGAGGGAGAAACGGTAGACTTACTTGACAGCGTTAGTGTCCAGGGTAGCATAGAGATAGTACAAACACTTCATCCTTTCCGTGGTCTCCAGGTTGTGAGGTACCATGTACTGGGCAAAGATACGCTCTACCAACAACCTGACAGACAGAGGAGAGAGAGAAAGGGAGGAGAGAGGAGGGAGAGGATGTGAGGAGAGAGAAACAGAGGAGAGGATGTGAGGAGAGGGAGGGAGAGAGGGAGGGATAGAGGAGAGAGGGATGTGAGGAGAGGGGAAGGAGGATAGGGAGGCGAGAGGAGATGGAGGATGTGAGGAGAGAGGAGGGAGAGGATGTGAGGAGAGAGAGAAACGGAGGAGAGAGGAGGGAGAGGTGGTGAGGAGAGAGGAGGGAGAGAAAGGGAGCAGGGAGAGGATGTGAGGAGAGCGAGAGAAAAGGAGGAGAGAGGAGGGAGAGGATGTGAGGAGGGAGAGGATGTGAGGAGGGAGAGGATGTGAGGAGGGAGAGGATGTGAGGAGGGAGAGGATGTGAGGAGGGAGAGGATGTGAGGAGGGAGAAGATGTGAGGAGGGAGAGGATGTGAGGAGGGAGAGGATATGAGGAGGGAGAGGATGTGAGGAGGGAGAAGATGTGAGGAGGGAGAGGATGTGAGGAGAGAGAGAAACGGAGGCGAGAGGAGGGAGAGGATGTGAGGAGAGAGAGGATGTGAGGAGGGAGAAGATGTGAGGAGGGAGAAGATTGAGGAGGGAGAGGATGTGAGGAGGGAGAGGATGTGAGGAGGGAGAAGATGTGAGGAGGGAGAGGATGTGAGGAGAGAGAGAAACGGAGGAGAGGATGTGAGGAGAGGGAGGCGAGAGGAGGGAGAGGATGTGAGGAGAGAGAGAAACGGAGGAGAGAATGTGAGGAGAGAGAGAAACGGAGGAGAGAGTAGGGAGAGGATGTGAGGAGAGAGGAGGGAGAGAAAAGGTTAGAAAGAGGAGGGGAGCGAGAGGGAGTTAACACATTACAGGGGTGAATATACAGTGGGGAGAACAAGTATTTGATACACTGCCGATTTTGCAGGTTTTCCTACTTACAAAGCATGTAGGTCTGTAATTTTTATCATAGGTACACTTCAACTATGATCCAGAAAATCCAGAAAATCCAGAAAATCACAGTGTATGATTTTTAAGTAATTAATTTGCATTTTATTGCATGACATAAGTATTTGATCACCTACCAACCATTAAGAATTCCAGCTCTCACAGACCTGTTAGTTTTTCTTTAAGAAGCCCTCCTGTTCTCCACTCATTACCTGTATTAACTGCACCTGTTTGAACTCATTACCTGTATAAAAGACACCTGTCCACACACTCAATCAAACAGACTCCAACCTCTCCACAATGGCCAAGACCAGAGAGCTGTGTAAGGACATTAGGGATAAAATTGTGGCTGGGATGGGCTACAGGACAATAGGCAAGCAGCTTGGTGAGAAGGCAACAAGTGTTGGCGCAATTATTAGAAAATGGAAGAAGTTCAAGATGACGGTCAATCACCCTCGGTCTGGGGCTCCATGCAAGATCTCACCTCGTGGGGCATCAATGATCATGAGCAAGGTGAGGGATCAGCCCAGAACTACACTGCAGGACCTGGTCAATGACCTGAAGAGAGCTGGGACCACAGTCTCAAAGAAAACCATTAGTAACACACTACGCCGTCATGGATTAAAATCCTGCAGCGCACGCAAGGTCCCCCTGCTCAAGCCAGCGCCTGTCCAGGCCCGTCTGAAGTTTGCCAATGACCATCTGGATGATCCAGAGGAGGAATGGAAGAAGGTAATGTGGTCTGATGAGACAAAAATAGAGCTTTTTGGTCTAAACTCCACTCGCCGTGTTTGGAGGAAGAAGAAGGATGAGTACAACCCCAAAAACACCATCCCAACCGTGAAGCATGGTGGAAACATCATTCTTTGGGGATGCTTTTCTGCAAAGGGGACAGGACGACTGCACCGTATTGAGGGGTGGATGGATGGGGCCATGTATCGCGAGATCTTGGCCAACAACCTCCTTCCCTCAGTAAGAGCATTGAAGATGGGTCGTGGCTGGGTCTTCCAGCATGACAACGACCCGAAACACAGCCAGGGCAACTAAGGAGTGGCTCCGTAAGAAGCATCTCAAGGTCCTGGAGTGGCCTAGCCAGTCTCCAGACCTGAATCCAATAGAAAATCTTTGGAGGGAGCTGAAAGTCCTTATTGCCCAGCGACAGCCCCGAAACCTGAAGGATCTGGAGAAGGTCTGTATGGAGGAGTGGGCCAAAATCACTGCTGCAGTGTGTGCAAACCTGGTCAAGACCTACAGGAAACGTATGATCTCTGTAATTGCAAACAAAGGTTTCTGTACCAAATATTAAGTTCTGCTTTTCTGATGTATCAATTACTTATGTCATGCAATAAAATGCAAATTAATTACTTAAATATCATACAATGTGATTTTCTGGATTTTTGTTTTAGATTCCGTCTCTCACAGTTGAAGTCTACCTATGATCAAAATTACAGACCTCTACATGCTTTGTAAGTAGGAAAACCTGCAAAATCGGCAGTGTATCAAATACTTGTTCTCCTCACTGTATATATACAGTGGGGGAGAAAAGTATTTAGTCAGCCACCAATTGTGCAAGTTCTCCCACTTAAAAAGATGAGAGAGGCCTGTAATTTTCATCATAGGTACATGTCAACTATGACAGACAAAATGAGAAAAAGAAATCCAGAAAATCACATTGTAGGATTTTTAATGAATTTATTAGCAAATTATGGTGGAAAATAAGTATTTGGTCAATAACAAAAGTTTCTCAATACTTTGTTATATACCCATTGTTGGCAATGACACAGGTCAAACGTTTTCTGTAAGTCTTCACAAGGTTTTCACACACTGTTGCTGGTATTTTGGTCCATTCCTCCATGCAGATCTCCTCTAGAGCAGTGATGTTTTGGGGCTGTCGCTGGGCAACACGGACTTTCAACTCCCTCCAAAGATTTTCTATGGGGTTGAGATCTGGAGACTGGCTAGGCCACTCCAGGACCTTGAAATGCTTCTTACGAAGCCACTCCTTCGTTGCTCGGGCGGTGTGTTTGGGATCATTGTCATGCTGAAAGACCCAGCCACGTTTCATCTTCAATGCCCTTGCTGATGGAAGGAGGTTTTCACTCAAAATCTCACGATACATGGCCCCATTCATTCTTTCCTTTAACGGATCAGTCGTCCTGGTCCCTTTGCAGAAAAACAGCCCCAAAGCATGATGTTTCCACCCCCATGCTTCACAGTAGGTATGGTGTTCTTTGGATGCAACTCAGCATTATTTGTCCTCCAAACACGACGAGTTGAGTTTTTACCAAAAAGTTCTATTTTGGTTTCATCTGACCATATGACATTCTCCCAGTCCTCTTCTGGATCATCCAAATGCACTCTAGCAAACTTCAGACGGGCCTGGACATGTACTGGCTTAAGCAGGGGGACACGTCTGGCACTGCAGGATTTGAGTCCCTGGCGGCGTAGTGTGATACTGATGGTAGGCTTTGTTACTTTGGTCCCAGCTCTCTGCAGGTCATTCACTAGGTCCCCCCGTGTGGTTCTGGGATTTTTGCTCACCGTTCTTGTGATCATTTTGACCCCACGGGGTGAGATCTTGCGTGGAGCCCCAGATCGAGGGAGATTATCAGTGGTCTTGTATGTCTTCCATTTCCTAATAATTGCTCCCACAGTTGATTTCTTCAAACCAAGCTGCTTACGTATTGCAGATTCAATCTTCCCAGCCTGGTGCAGGTCTACAATTTTGATTATGGTGTCCTTTGACAGCTCTTTGGTCTTGGCCATAGTGGAGTTTGGAGTGTGACTGTTTGAGGTTGTGGACAGGTGTCTTTTATACTGATAACAAGTTCAAACAGGTGCCATTAATACAGGTAACGAGTGGAGGACAGAGGAGCCTCTTAAAGAAGAAGTTACAGGTCTGTGAGAGCCAGAAATCTTGCTTGTTTGTAGGTGACCAAATACTTATTTTCCACCATAATTTGCAAATAAATTCATTAAAAATCCTACAATGTGATTTTCTGGATTTTTTTCTTCTCAATTTGTCTGTCATAGTTGATGTGTACCTATGATGAAAATTACAGGCCTCTCTCATCTTTTTAAGTGGGAGAACCTGCACAATTGGTGGCTGACTAAATACTTGTTCTCCCCACTGTGTGTGTGTGTGTGTGTATGTATATATATATATAGAGCTTCATTTAATTTCTCAGTCTCAATCCACATCCCTCTGACACTCTGTGTCTCTCACCAACTCTCTCTCCATCTTTATATTCTACTAGTCCTTTCTCTCTCTCTTCTCTCAGCAGTCTGAGTCTCTAGGAGTCATTTCATTTCACACACACACACACACACACTCTGTCCTTCTGCCTCCTCTCCTGTAATCTAACGCTTCTTTCCATTTGTACACAGACTTGTCGTTGACGCTCTGGACTTCCTTTCACACACACATCCCCCCCCTGCCGTAGATGCTGTTCAGGCAGTAGATGTGTGGTAGTTTATCTTACACACACCGTGACACACAGCGTCACACACCCTCCTACCTGTCGTCGATGCTGTTCTGGTAGTAGATATGTAGTAGTTTATCTTTGATCCAGGAGATCTGATTGGCTGCCTCCTTGCCCCCCTCTCCCTGGAGAGAGTACTTCTTATAGATCTGAGCCAGACCCATCATGGCCTCCTTACGCACACGCCACTATGGAGAGAGAGAGAGAGAGAGAGAAAGAGAGAAGGTGGAGGGGGGAGAGGAGAGAGAGAGAAGGTGGAGGGGGGAGAGGAGAGAGAGAGAAGGTGGAGGGGGGAGAGGGGAGAGAGAGAGAGAGGGGGAAGGTGGAGGGGGGGAGAGGGAGAGACTGAGACAGCACAACGTTGACCACTAGAAGTTCACAACAACCCATACTAATCCATTCTTTCCTCAACACACACACTCCTACTCCTACCCTCTTGTCCAGTGTCCTCTCCTTGACAAAGTTCAGCAGGGCGTCGTTGACCAGAGCCAGGTCCTTTTTGGCTGCAGTTACTATGGAGACGATGACGTCATGACGGATGGCCTCCTCTGGGTCATGTGACCTGACCTTCAGGAATTCTGGGAAACGTAAGAGGACCAGATAAAGGGTCAGATTGACTCCCAATCAATACCTGAATGCCTCACATGATTGACTGATCAATTGATTGATTGACTGACTGGTTGGTTGCTAGATTGATCAACAGTTACCAGTCTTTTGCCAGGTCAGGCTGACCAAAGATAACATTGATTGATTTACTGATTGACATGTGATAGTTACCTATGAGGTCCTTGGCCAGGTCAGGGTGACCAATGATAATATTGATTGCTTGATCGATTAATTGACTGACTGACTGCTTGCTTAATTAATCAATCAATATGTGTCCTACCTGTGAGGTCCTTGGCCAGGTCTGGGTGGTTCATGAGGCAGTGGGAAGCAAACTTGACACACTCCAGTCTGATGGGCACGTGGATATCATTGAACCTGACAGACACAAACAACAACCACTTCAAAACAATTACCTTAGGAGCCTGACAATATATGCATCTGTAACACACAAACATAGCTATGTCTTACTATACTTGTGAGAACTTTTTGGGGACCAACGATTGATTCCCATTCAAAATCCTATTTTCCCTAAAACCTAACCATAACGCCTAACCCTAAACTCTACTTTTAACCCCAACCCTAATTCTAACCCTAAACCTAAAATAGCCTTTTTACAAGTGAGGGCCAGCTAAATGTCTTGGTACTCATAAGTACAGTAAAACGTGTACACACACACCA